>NC_143529.1:21933022-22233022 GCF_031878675.1 Megascapheus bottae
CCCACCCACCCACCACCCAGTACACACGAGTTAAGCACTGAAGCCTGGTTGGCAGTGTGTGTTGTTTCGTTGATGGAGTCTTCAGGAGGCCTAGTGGAAGGTTCTTAGGTCCCAGGGCCTCCACTTCCATGATTGAATTAGTATTGTCACTGGAGTGGCTTAGATCTTCCGGGACTGGATTCACATGAGCACAAGTCTTTGTAAAGCAAGTACACCCCACACCCAAACCCCAAACTGTTGTAGATGTCTCTCTTTCTGCTTCTTCATGTTGTGATATAACCAAGGGGCTCTCAAGAGCTGGCACAGTACTATTTACACTTTTTAGTCACCAAAGTATGAGCCAATAAACCTTTCTTTTCCTTTCATGTGTGAGTCCATTGGGGAGGGGGAGGGGGAGTGGTTCTGGGGCTTGAACTCAGGGCCTGAACATTGTCCTTGAGCTTTTTTGCTCAAGTCTAGTGCTCTACCACTTGAGCCATAGATATACTTCTGGCCGTTCAGTGATTAATTGGATTTAAGAGTCTCACAGATTTTCCTGGCCATATTGGCTTTGAACCCCAATTCTCAGTTTTCAGCCTCCTGAGTAGTTAAACCTCTCTCTCTCTCTCTCTCTCTATATATATATATATATGTATATATGTGTGTATATATGTATATATATGTATACATATATATAAAACTTAGCTTCAATATTCAGCTATAGTAACACAAATTAAGGCGATACTCTCTAAAACTTAAAAGGTATCAACCACAAAGTGGTAATACTAATGAGCTTGGGCAGTTGGTCAGTGACCAGCTAAAATATATAGAGTACAACTAAAGGATTAAAGAGAGAAAAGTAAATTGGACTTGAGTTAATGAATTCACTCAACTGAATTAGAACATTTTAGTGGAGTACTCTACCACTAGGCCAAACTCCCGGCCTAGAATTAGAGGTTTATAATACTGAAATCTTTCTGGACGTTTGGGTTCTCTCTCTCTCTCTCTCTCTCTCTCTCTCTCTCTCTCTCTCTCTCTCTCTCTCTCTCTCTCTCTCTCTCTCTCTCCCTCCCTCCCTCCCTCCCTCCTCCTCCCTCCCTCCTTCCTCCCTCCCTCTTAGGCAAGTTGCTTTCTTTCTACCATGTTTATTTTGATGAGTTGTACATCTGCAGGGGTAGGGGTTTAAGGCAAAGGTAAGTACAGATACGTAGAGAAGTGTATTTGTAAACTGAGCAAGGGTCTCACAGCTGCAGATACATGTGGCAGATGGAGCAATGAGAAATGGGTTTTATTCCCATTTGTACTTTCAGAAGATGACACTTTCAGTCCAGAAGGAGGACTCTAACCACCAGAAGCATGATCTGGCAAGGGAGAGAATGGTAAGCTGCCACCATTACCAGAAGCATTACCATGACAGTGACTTTGAACCTGAGCACCCTTTCCATTTCCCTAGTGAGTTTATCCCCTAAAACAACCAAAAAAAGCAACTGCAAAATCTCAGGTTTACCAAATCATCCCTTCCTGATCCGAAAGACTTATACAAGGATTTGCACATTCCCAGACAAAATCCCTTGCCATACAATACAACAGACAGAGAAGCTTCAGGAAATGTGCCACTCACTATAGGAGTTCATATTTTTGGTTTAGATCAAGGTGTGAGATCAGCAAACTTATATTTAAGAAAATATGATCTAAGGAATGAATAGTAGATTTTTAAAGTCAAGAAGAAAATCAGTGGATTGGAAGACAACTCGTAATTCTTCCAGTACTGAGAATGAGAGAAGCCAAGTGGACTTGGAGGAAGAGTTGTAAATAGTTCACTGTATGTATGTACTCCTTTCAGGGGGGGTGACAGTGACAGACATTATTTGAGTCTCCAGAAATAAGTTTCTTCATAGCACCATGGTTGACAAAATGCCAGGCAAATTCTTCATGTGGGTAAGTGATTAAAAGAGATTCAATAAAAAAAAAAATGTACAGCTAGGTGTGGTGGCTCACACCTGTAATCCTAACTACTCAGGAGACTGAGATCTGAGGATTACAGTTCAAAGCCAGCCTGGGCACCAGTCTGTGAGACTTATCACCAATTAATCACCATAAAAATGGAAGTGGTGCTGTGGTTCAAGGGGTAGGGTGGTAGGCTTGAGCTGAAAAGCTCAGGGACAGCCCAGGTCCAGAGTTCAAGCCTCATGACTGATGCCAAAAAAAAAAAAAGTGCAGTTATGCATTCCAGGTATTTTCTTATATTTCCCAGGCAATTAAGATAAATAATATGTGTCTCTCATTTTAAGATTTTGCAAGTTGTTAGTATTTCTCATTCTAGGTAAAAAAAATTCATGAGTTTATTGATATGATTTACAAACTATGAATAATCCTAAGTGCATTTTTCTTAAATATAATCCTTTAGTTGTATAAATTATGAATCCCCCCAAACTATTTGACTCTCCTTCTTGTATTTCCTCATCTAGTAAAGAAATGAATCACCATGAAAGAAGTAAAACCTAAAGAAAACTAAAAGGATTCGGGATAATACCAAGCCTGGAAAACACTGACTGTAAATAATTACTGATGTATTTGTAGAAGCTAAAAAAAAAAAGATAACAGGGCTGGGAGTTTGGCCTAGGGGTAGAGTGCTTGCCTAACATGCACGAAGACCCGGGTTCGATTCCCTGGTTCCACATACTTAGAAAAAGCCAGAAGTGGTGCTGAGGCTCAAGTGGCAGAGTTCTAGCTTTGAGAAAAATCCAAGGACAGTGCTCAGGCCCTGAGATCAAGCCCAGGACTGGCAAAAAAAAAAAGATAACAAATGATTGCTGAAACAAAGAAGAAAATTACAAAAGTAAGTTGGTCATTCTACATCACCAATGTTGGATAAATGTGGTACAGAATAGGAAGAGAAATAAATAGAGGGCTATATGTCTCATATTCCATAAGCCTCGTGTGCAAAGTATACTTATAAGAGTATGTTGTTTTGTAGTTGAACATAAGTATACATAATGTTCTAAATTTGTGGTAATTGATCTATCGTGAACATTTATCATGAACACATTCTAACTGTAACAAGCTATACGATTGTCTTAGTGTGCCAGAAGAAATGCTATCTTGAATATAAATTATAATCATTGTTAGAAAAGGTAGGAAACTGCAGTTGACTTGGTCTTTTAAAAATGGATTTCTTTTTTTTTTTTTTTTGCCAGTTCTGGGCTTGGGCTCAGGGCCTGAGCACTGTCCTTGGACTTTCTCAAGACTAGAACTCTACCACTTGAGCTTCAGCACCACTTCCAGCTTTTTTCTATGTATGTGGTACCGAGGAATCGAACCTGGGTCTTCGTGCATGCTAGGCAAGCACTCTACCACTAGGCCAAACTCCCGGCCCTTGATTTCTTTTCTTTTACAGTGAAAATTCTTTGTCTTTTCTCCATTTCACTGAATACAACATTGCCACATATGCAGATGCTGCAGATCTCCTTCTCATGTTTTCTACACGAGCCAGAGACAGTCTGTGATCACTGACCCAAGCCTAGCCTTGGTGTATATATCAGCTGCATCTGTCTCATTCTTTCCATTCTTTTTCTCTTTAATTTTATTTCATTGTAAGGGAAATACACAGAGGAGTTACAGTTATATAAGTAAGGTAATCAGAGCATTTTCTTTTACCAGTTCTGGGACTTGAACTCAGGGCCTGGGCACTACTCCTGAGCTTCTTTTTGCTCAAGGCTAGCACTCTACCACTTGAGCCACAGCACCATTTCTGGCTTTTTTTTTTGTTTATGTGGTACTGAGGAATCGAACCCTGGGCTTTATACATGCTAGGCAAGCACTCTGCCACTAAGCCATAATTCATGAGTACATTTCTTATCCAATAGTTGCCTCCTCCCTTTTAGCTCCTACTCCCCCACCCCCACTTCCCTCCCTCAAGTTCATTTCTGACATTGTGTCTTGTGAGTGTTGCAGTTGCATTGTTTCACCCTGTCCTTTGTCTCACCATTAAAAGTGGATTTCATTAAAAGTGGCTCATACCTGTAATTGTTGCCACTCAGGAGGCTGGGATTTGAAGGTTTTTGGGTTGAGGCTAGCTCTGGAAAAAGAAAAAAGAAGTCAGTGAAACATTTATCTTCCCTTAACCAGCAAGCTGAAGTAGAAATGTGGCTCAAGTGGCAGAGTGCCAGCCTTGAGCAAAAATACTAAGAGTGTAAGGCCCTGAATTCAAGCCCTGTACCAGCACACACACACACACACACACACACACACACACACACACACACATACACACACATTAATTGATCTTCAGTTAAGAGCCAGTAGCTCTTCAGTGAGAACACTGAACTTGGTAAGCAATAACTATCCACTGAATTGCCTTTCTATTAACCCAAAGCAGATATAGGACAGATATGGTGATTCATTATTTCTTTCCCAATGTATAATACTCTTGCTTAAAACAGAGTGCTGAAGCTCATAGCTGTCTGTGTTGCCTTCAAAGACAGGCACGGTGAATCTCTAGGAACCTTTGAATGGCTGATGTTCTGGAGAGCTGCTTTTTTCTCTTCATGCTGAGAATGAAAGCAATGCCTTTCTGAAAGTAACAGAAATAACAGACTCATCACCTATCACTGCTTTGACTTTGTCTGTTGTGACAAGTTCATTGGTTTAAGAAAAACAATAATAACTGCAAACACACGCAAAGCTCTGAGAAAAGCAAAGCAAAACAAAACAAAAACCTAACAAACTTCAAACCCCTAAAGCCCAAACTACAGAACAACTTCCTGAGAAATGTTAATTCATGCCTTTGTTGTATGGAAAGTGTTGAAATAATAATTGGAACAGTGGTGAAATTCAGACTATATGAAATTCAAGTTTTAATATTTAGAGCCTCTAAGTATTAATTGTATATGTTCATTCATTCATGCATGTATGCATGAATGCACGCATGTTTTTGCAATAGTACAGTGTGCTTTCAGCCTCACACTTGCTAGGCAAATTCTCTACCATTTGACCCATGCTCTTGGTCCTTTTGCTTTTGTTTAGTTTTTAGATAGAGTCTCAAACTTTTCCCCTGAGGCAAAGTTCACTACTTTGTTACTTGTAGATTTTTTTTGATATTTTTTATTGTAATTAATAAAAGGGTTACATGATATTTGCCAGTTAGAAGGTGCATTAATTCACATACATTGATACCCTTTCACATGTCTTGGTCCCCATTACCCTCCCCCCCACCCCCCTGCTTGTAGATTTATACCATTTTGATTATTCACCTATCTGAGAATATCAATAGTATTGTTTCCTTTTTCATGATGTTAAAAACTAAAGCTATTAAGTTTCGATTTGTTTTCTGTTGACGCAAGTATGTGTGTGTACACATGCAAATGCGTGTGTGCACATGTGTATATGTGTGAATGTATATAGTGTGTATGTGAATGTGTGCACAAAAGCGCTTGTTATATATGTCCCTGTGTACAACATTTTCCAGTAACTTCAGATTATGATACCAAAGAAAATGTGTTTAGCTTCCAAAAGAAATTTTTCATCAGCTTGTCATGTTTTTGGCTTTTGCTTAGGAATAGTTTAGTTTAGTTTGGTTGCTTGGGTACACTTGATTAAATACAGCAACTAATCAAAATCTGTTGCGAGTTAGGGAAGTCTTTTGCGTCCATCCTCTTTTGTCTCTAACATGAGCTGCTATTTTACACCCACGTTTGGCACCTGTGGTGAATCCTTTCTTGTTCTATAACTTTGACTGATGAGACTGTGAAGAGGAGAGGAGTAACTAACTTTGAATGGAAGAACTTACTCAAAATGTAATACTCCACAAGGGTCTTAAAAATATAATACTCTATAGGTGATTGAAACACATTATTTTTCCTTTTGCCTTGTTGAAAACAGGTCAGACTCCCTTCCTGTTAATGGCTACCCTTGTCCCGCAGCAATCTCTGCAGGACACCAGGGTACGTATTATTCCACCTTCCATCTGCTAGGTTGTTGAGGGCTAGCTTTGTTTCTTTATGAAAGGCCAGCGTGCCTGTCACCTGCTAGAGAGCTTCTAGTTTTCTGGGTGGACTCTATTAATCTCTTCTTCCTTTGTTTCTAGACTCAAGGCAAATAAAAGCTCCTTTCTGTTGCTTTCTTCAAGGCCTTACACTAAGCTTCTTGCTTCTTCTAAATACTTCACACACCTTTTCAAAGTGGCTTTACTGAAACTCACTTCCAGTTTTCCAGTAGAAGTGTGCCCCCCTTTTCAGTGGGCCATTCAATAAGTTAGTTTGGCATAAAAAGGCATTTGGCCAATTGTAAGGATGAATGAGAAGAATGAAGCTGCCACATTTCCTCCTTCCTTTCTTTCTTTCTTTCTTTCTTTCTTTCTTTCTTTCTTTCTTTCTTTCTTTTTTCTCTTTCTTTATTCTTTCTCTCTTTTGTGGGTCATGAGACTTGAACTTAGCCTGAGCACTATCCCTGAGCTCTTTAGCTCAAGGCTACCACTCTACCCTTGAGCCAAGCCCCACTTCCCATTTTCTAGAGGTTAATTGGAGATAAGAATCTCAGGTCCTTTTGTGCCCGGGCTGGCTTTGAACGTTGATCCTCAGATCTCAGCCTCCTGAACAGCTAGGATTACAGGTGTGAGCCACCGTGCCTGGCCAGGTGCCACATTTCTATACAGATGAAATTTCTGCCCCAGCACTCCTCCCTCTCAACTCCATTAGGCCCACCTGAACCCACCTGGCCCCCAGTTTCCCCATAACTGACCAACTCCTATCCTTTCCCTTCTCCATGCTCCTCTGTATTTGAAATTAAACCCAGTAAATTCCGACATGTCATTCTCCTCACCTTTTTATTCTTTTGCCAAATTCTTTCCAAATACCAGTGTCAATTAATGATTAAATACGAACAAAAATGGATATACTAATATTTTAACATACAGATGTCTGATAATGCCTAAACCATGAGTAGGATTCAATGTGACTATGAAATGGCTAATCCCAGCCTACATAGCATAAACAAAGGAGTGAGAATTTCATTCACAAAGACATGGTGTTCCATTGAGGAAGAGTTTGCTAACCAAGTGAAACTCTAGGGTCACTTAGTAGGTGTTTCACAACTCTGTCTTGCTGTGAGGACTACTGAAAAGCACAGTAGTTCATTGAATGGTAATGACAATGTCAAAATGAGATCACTTCCCTTCCTCAAAACATGAAAATGGGATGGATACTGGAAAATTTAACGTAAGAAATGAACATCTACCTCAATAATTCTTTCTGGACATTTAGATATAATGTAGGGAAAGTTTAATGTGTTCAAACTTAAGCGGCAATCTGTGGGCTTTGGGCTATTTTCTAATTTCTCTGACACAGAAAATTTGGGGGTATAATTAGTACTTACCTCCCAGTTTTTGGAGTTCTGAAGTATTCTGTATTTGCTGTCATTAATTCATTATTCAAACATGTTTTGCACACCATTTTTTGAAGACCCTACCTTCTTCCATTGTTTTCCAATCAAGTCCAGAGAACAGCTGAAACTTACTGTATTGTGTTCTCTGTAATCTAGTTTGATTAGAGCATGTACAAATGTTACATAGCATGATTAAAATGACACTGTATATCTTTTCGTGTGCACTGTAGTTGAGACTCATTCTGAGAAATGACCTGTTGGATTTTTATAGTATAAACATGATAGAGAATTTTTTTTGCACTAGCTCTGGGGCTAGGACTCAGGGCCTATTTCTTAGCTTTTCACGCAGTGCTGGTTGGTTCGCTACCATTTGAGCAAGAGCTCTGTATTCTACTCTTTGGTGTTTACTGGAGGCAAGAGTCTAACAAACTTTTTTAAAGCTAGGATTACACATGCTAGCCAGTGTCTGGGCCATAGAATATTTAACCTGAATGTTCTTACCTACCACATAGGTAGGCTGTGGTGTGGCTGCATATGAGTTTGTATGTGCGTGGTGTAGTCTGTTGTTCCTAGCATCATATTGAACTAAAGAATATGATTTACTTAAAGGTCTTAAATATGAGACTTCTGATGCTGATGTGCTATTTCATGGCAATCTGTTTAATCACTGTCAGTATAAGTGGCTCATGCCTGTAATCCTTGCTACTAAGAAGGATGAGATTGGAGGATCATAGTTTATACACATCACAGGCAGGAACCTTTATGGGGTAGAATGCCAACCTTGAGTAGAAAAGTCAAGTGAGAGCTTGAGGCTTGGAGGAGTTCAAGCTCTAGTTTTGGCCCACAAGCAGGAGTAGAAATACAATTCAAACCATAGAGTGCCAGCTCTGGTTGAAAAAAATATAGCATGGTTAACACATAAGCCAACAATTTTATTTGTTTATTACCAAATGCTCTATAGTCTATACAATTGTATATGCTTTTCTTAACACAGCTGTTAACACAGGTTGGGTTACACCAACATCATCCCACACAGGTGAGCCACGCATTGTTGTGTGACAATGTTACAGCAACTATGTCATTAGGCGAATGAAAATTTTCCACTTAATTATAATTTATGTATAATCTATGGGCCACCATTGACCAAAATGTTATTACATGGCCCATGACTATTTAAAACATAGAGTTTTAAAATGGATTTATTATGGTTCCCATTTTATCTTCATTTTATTCTCCCCAACATTACAACAGTAAAAGAATGGAAGTGACTATGCATTGATGGAAGCCTTGTTGCTAATATATGCAAGTGTGTGAGTGGGTGATGTTTAATCTACTTGTACTATTTGTTGTGCATTAACCAGTAATAAGAGTCCTTCAGTTACTCATTCTGTCACCACTTCCAGCAAACTCAGACACCTATTGGAGAGAATTATCTTGACTCACTGACAATTTTGGCTTTACTTAAAGTAGTTTTATAATTTCCAAACACTTCAATTCATAGCTTCTAATTTTAAATATGGCCTTATTCGAGACATTTTTCTAACACTTTCTTAGACAATTTGTCTGAAATCTACCAAGTTTGAGCAATAATCTTTATAATTCAGTTACCAAGGGAAATTTTGAAATTGCACCATCAAAACCAAACAAAATAATCTCCACAAAAAATAACTCTTTTACTTCCTGTCATTAATGTGTGGAGCATGCATGCTTCCTTTAAAAACGGCATGGTTTAGGAACTATTTCCCAGAATGAACACAGTAGACTTCTCCTTTCTGTACTTTATTTCTTACCTTATAAAATTGTTAACGTAAAAACAATAATTTAGTGTTACTAGGACCAGCAGCTATGTAAATTTTTGTTCATAAATCCAAGATGTTTTTGTACTTTCTTATTTTTTTAGGACACTCTAACTAGGTTTGACATTCTAACTAGTTTAAACTCTAAAGTGGTTTAACTCCTCTCTTCCTTGGATTGAATTATTTCTTTCACTAAGTTCTCTCTGAATTAACGGTAGGGAAGTCAATTCCTTTACTTATCTTCTTTGTGTTAACTACAGAGATCTGACCTTAAATTACTCAAGGATTTCCTCTCATTCACCATTATTATCCATTTTGGGATTCTGAACTGCTAGTCATTCAACTTGTTTAGAAAGGGGATAATACTTTAAGCACATTTATTTTAAAAGAACATTTCTTTTGGAAGTGGCACAATCTCTCCAGGGATCTCTTGTAACAATCAGCTTTGAACATTAACATTAAAAGTTGTTCTTTTAATTATACTCTAGGCGAGTGGAGAATACATCCTGATTATTAATATGGGTTTGCAGTGTTGCATAGTGACATGATTAATGACAACGCCTTTCAAGAAGAGTTTCAAACAGAGCTTATGTTGGTGGAACTGAGACAACAGTTAAGAGACCTCTAACTTCAATAAAACACATGGTGTAGATAATACATTTACTTCTTGAAGTACTAAGGGGTCCCAGAACTAGCTGGCATTTTTTATTATTTTTTCAGAGATGATAGATCGCTACAGACATACATACATACATATATACACACGTAACAGATGTACATAAGTACATAGAAAGGCAGGCAGATGGACAGACAGAGGTATCAAGCTTGATATGTATGACATGGTATATATCATATATGATAGATATCTATATCTATAGATAGATAGATACATAGATAGATAGATAGATACATAGATAGATAGATAGATACATAGATAGATAGATAGATACATAGATACATAGATACATAGATACATAGATAGATAGATATGACTGTTTTTCACTAATACTGGGACTTGAACTCAGGGCCTCAAGCTCACTTCACTCTTTCCTCTCAAGGCTGCCACTCTACCACTTGAGCCACACCTCCACTTCTGTCTTTGTTAGCTGAAGATTAGGGTCTCACCAACTTTTTTGCCCCAAGGTGCCTCCAAACTGCAGATCTCAGCCTCCAGATTAGCTAGGATTACAGACATGATCCTCAGGCTCCAAGCTTAATATCCCATGACAAGAAGTTGTGTTTTCTTGTCTTCATAAACTTATTCTGACTCTGAAACTAGTGACTGAAAGACATCCTGGAAAGAAGCCGTATGCTGAGACCAGCTGCATAAAATGTGCCTTCTCCCAGTAAGAAATACACTGTGACTTTACAATGCTAAACTTTTAAGGAAGAAAAACATTAGAAAGTGTGAAACTCCTGGAAAGTTTGGTTTTGCTTGGCTTTAGGACCCATCCGGCATTGTACATAGTTATCTTGGTTGACTTCACATTGATAGCAGGGCTAGAGTCACCCGAGAAGGTGCTGTGAAAATTCTCCTAAAACTTCATCATTTGAATGTCCATGTCTTTTATGAGACTTCCAACAGCTTTCCCTTCCTGGCCAAGAGGGGTGGGGAACCATGAACATTTCACTGTTATCAGCAGTTATGGGAAACTGACTTTTCATCTCTCCATATTCGTGTGTGTGTGTGTGTGTGTGTGTGTGTGTGTGTGTGTGTGTGTGGCAGAGAGACAGAGGCAGAGGGAGAAGTAGAGAATAGAGATAGCTCAGCTTTTATATGGAAGCCATAATTAACATGGTTTTCAAGTATGAGCTCCTTTTGTCAGTCCTTTCTGTTTTTCTGTCATATAGTCCCGTCTTACCCCCCCCTCCCGCCCCGCCTTTTTTATGTGGGTCATGGGGCCTCGACCTTGTCCCTGAGCTCTTCAGCTCAAGGCTACTGCCCTACCCCTAGAACTTCAGTCCCACTTCCCATTTTTCTAATGGCTAATTGGAGATAAGAGTCTCACATTCTTTAGTTCCTGACTGCCTTTGAAACTCAATCTTCAGATCTCATCCTCCTGAGTAGCTAAGATTACAGGCAGTGAGCTACCATGCCCAGCTTTATCCCTTCTTTATCAATGGAAGATCTCTGTTTCCCAGATTCCCTTGCACTCTGACTTTGAGATGGGCTGGGGCCATAAAAAGAACAGCAAGAGACCCAAAGGGTCTCTTAATGTGAGGGAGATGATAGCATCTCTAACAGGGTGTGTTTCTTCTGTGGCTCCAGCTACCACCAAGCAGTCCACCCTGATTTCCCCTCTACATAGGACTTCTGCTTTGGAACTTCTGTAACAATGGCTTAATTTTTAAAATTCCATATATATATATATATATATATATATATATATTGGTGTGCCATGGGGCTTGAACTGGCCTGGGCACTGTCCCTGAGCTCTTCAGCTCAAGGCTACCACCTTACCCTTGAGCCAAGCCCCACTTCCCATTTTCTAGAGGTTAATTGGAGATAAGAGTCTCTGGTCCTTTTGTGCCCTGGCTGGCTTTGAACCTTGATTCTCAAATCTCAGCCTCCTGAGTAGCTAGTATTACAGCCACTGCAGCTAGCTAAAATTCCTTATATTAAACTCCCTTTGCTGAAGACATCTATCTAGAGTTATTTCTGATTTTCACTGGGCCCAAATAATACACATTTGTAGAATTCTTGCAAGACTCCTGGAAGTAAACACTGGACTTTTCAAAAATTCCAGGATGTTAATGACCACAAAAATTCTAGATGCTATTACTGAAAGTAGTTTTGGCTCATTCATGATTGTTCAGGCTTCTATAGTCACACCATTGATAGTCATCTGCTAACAGGCATAGACAAACAAGGCCAAATGTTTGCAAAGTTTATTTGACTTGGAGTGAGCTGCTGTAATAGATAGGTATAGACTGGATGGCATGGGTATAAATATTTGAAGTAATGTTAGACTGATGAAATAAGTGGAAAATGTAAAAAATTTTATGCTCTGTTTTCTACCACTCACCTTATTCCGCAGATTGCCTGTTATTAAAATCGTATATTAACAAGGTACATTTGTTTTACTTGATGAGACAATATTGATGTCTTATCAACAAAATCTATGGTTTACATTAAGAGTTACTTTTTGTGTTGTAAATTCTCCGGATTTTGACACAAAAATGATGACATGTGTCTGTCATTAGAGTGTCATAGATAAATTTTCACTGCCCCCCCAAAGTTTATCGTGCTCTATCTAGTCATCCTGTTGAAGCTCTGAGAAAAGCTGACATATATTTTTATTCCAAAAATGTCACACAGTTACATTCATAGATTAAACGATGCTTCCCTGTAAAGTGATTGGTCATAGTATCTCATTCATTAGGTACATGGTAACTTCTAACTCCTCACCCTGGCATTTCTGGACCTTCACCGGCTCCTGATTCTTTAGTTTCTGCACTTTCATCTCATGCTCTGAAAACACAGAGGGCTTGTTTTATTTCACGCACTGCCCTCTTTTCTCCCTACCTGCATTTGCATATATCGTTCACTCCATCTGAGATGTCCTTTGCCCTTCTTCTTGAATGGCAGGCTTCCAATTTTTTCTTCAAGACTCTTCGAATATTATCTCCTAGTCTTTTGCCCTCATTCTACTAGGTTTTGAATGGCTTGTGCTGTGAAAGTGTTCTCCTCTCCTTGAAGAGTCTGCTCTTCACATTCTGGAATTTGCCATCACAGTGAGTCTGGGGGGCTCCATTTCTTAAGGAGGTAATCTACAGGACCCAGCAGATAGTGCAGATGACTTTTCCTATATGAAGAGTGACATGTGTTAAAACATAAAATCTTAGTTAAAATAGCTCATTGTGATAATTCTTGGTGCTGGTGAAGATGTGATAAGCTAAGCACTTCCACTTAATGATGGAAATGAAAGTTCTGTTGCTTTTGCTACTATTTCATCTGGAGGTTCTACTTCTAAAAGAAAGATATACATCGAATTAGGCATAAATGTGTTTAGTATATAATAATAATAAAAAATAAAATTTTAGGTACATGAATCATAATTCATATAGTTTATTATATAGCTATTCAAGTTTATGTTTACAAAGCATTTATAATAAAATAGAAAATCCATATAATGTAACATTAAACAACACAAAGAAGTTCATATCAGGTGCTAATGGCACACTCCTCTAGTCCTAGCTATTTGGAAACCTTAAATTGAAAGGTTTATGGTCCAAAGCCATCCTGAGCACACATGTGAGATCCCTCTCAACCAATAACTGGGCACATATGCCTGTCATCCCTGCCATGTGAAAGCTTAAGGCTAGAAGGATCTCTGTTCTAGATTAGGCTGGGCCAGGCAGGAAAGTCCTCAAGACTCTGTCTCCACAAAAAAAGCTGGGTATGATGGATCACACCTATCATTCTTGCTATAATGAGAAGATAAAAATAGGCAGATTTCAGTCTAAATGTAGTCCCAGGCAAAAAGTACAACCCTATCTCAATAATAACCTATGGAATATAGGCTTGGAGGATAGCTTTAGCCAGTACAGTGCTTTCTAACCACCACAAGGCCCTGAATTCAACTTCCAAAACTACCAAAAAAAATTCAAAGACACACTTTGCATATGATCACAACCATACTAATCATGTACATAGAGAGAGACTGGAAAGAAATATGCTGAAATGTTAATGACTATCTCTGTTTGTCAGGAGTGAGTTCATGCTATAACAACTAATTCCTCAATCTCTGAGACTTAATGTTAAAATCTTATTTCTTATTCAGGTTACAGTCCAATGTAAGCTCAAAAGACAGGTCTTTTCCATGCAATTATTTGAGAAGCCAGATTCTTTTTATCTCTCAAAGACTAAATTCTTTCATGCATTCATTGAGCAAATGAAAAGTTTCAGAAGTCTACAATCGAGTCACATCACTTTTATCTCTGGACCAGCCCTCACTTCATTGTAAAAACTTGGGACATTGTAGTTCAACCAGAAAAGTCCTAGAGAAGGCATTGGATTAACAACTCATTTTATTCTATAATACTCTTGTTAAAATTAGAAAAGTCACATTTGTTGACCTCAGTTGATCAGATTGGGAAACAGGATTGTTATTACATACTACTCCTTGGGTTGTTAGTATTTCACAATCATTAACATTTCATTACTCTTTTTTTTTTTTGTAAGTACAAAATGTCACTAAGAACATATGTGAAATGTTTAAGAATCTTGTATAAATTAGAGCATACAAAATGTTCATTTATAAGGGCATGAGGGGTGGGGGAATTATATCTTGTTAATTTCCAATTCGAATTTTACTAAAATTTCAATACTTATGGTTAATCATTGAAGACACTTATGCTTAATGGAAAGGAGATTGTCTTTTCAGCCTGTCTAGATGGGCATGTCTCATTTACATCTCATCTTTACTTTGTTAGGGGTACCTGTAGAGCCAGAAGAATAAGAATATAGGATTTAATTATATGCATTTGAAATGATCAGATTAATCTTTGTGCACATTAAGATACGACTTTTCAAATCATCTGTTAAAATATATTCAATTTTCCAAGTATTTTGAACACGTTCCTTTTTCTAGATGATTTCAGGATTTGCTTTTTATGTAGTTATGCCAATAGCTTTATTGTATTTCTAGAGTTAAATTAGGCACTACATTAAAAAAAATGTCACTCTTGGTTCAGCCCCTGATCAGCAGATTCATAGCCTTTATTTAGCACTGATACTTAAAAGCAGACAAAAATAATCACACTTTTACTGAGGCACATTACTATTGTACGCTGGATGGGAAATTAAGTTTTCTATTTTCTTTTTGTTCAGCATTTCTTCCTGGTGATAATTCCGACTATGAAACAAGAGAAACTAAAAGTTCCCTCTTTTACAAAATAGCATTTGTAGAATACAGACATTGAGTTTAAGTGAAGAATTGTGCTTTGGAACTAGAGTGAACTAGATCAAATTGGAGGCAAGTACCAATGGTTTCTGTTTAAAAATTCTGCTCCCCAAAGGACTCTGATCTTCCACATATTACCATTCTCTCATAGCAATGCATTCACTGTATTTAGAAACTTCAGAAAAACTAACATCACTCCCCGTTGGAGAAGAGAGGCTGAAATATAAATAACAAGAATTTTTCTGTAATAATTTGGATTAAAGAGCAATATTAATTCACTTCTAAATTTTTTTTATTTTATTGTTTTTTATTCTTTTTTTAAAAAACATTTTTCTTAAAATCAGCATCAACTAATTGTACCAGGGAGTTTCCTTTTGATATATCCATACATATAAATGTGCCTTGATCAGATGACTCACCTTCCCCCACACCATCTCTACCCTCCCTCCCTTCCCCAAACCCATCTCCACAAGCTTTATTGCTGCACTTCCACATATGTGCATGGAGTATTTCAATCATATTCCTCCTCTCCACTCACCATCCTCAAACTTAGAGTATAATACATTTTCTTATTCCCTTGAGATGAAAAGAACCGTATAGCTGTTTGAAGATTCAAAAATAAATCTTTTCTTTTAACTCTGGAATTTTTTTTAATTAAAAAAAAAACTGTTCTCAGAACTGAGCTGGCTTATTTTGGCTTATGTTTTTATTTGCTCTTCTCTCCCAGGCTTTGCCTTCTTTGTGCCTGTTTTTCCCTTTCCGCCTCTTCTGAGTCATATGTTGACATAACTCAGTGTGAAGCCTGGGGTTTGAAGAGATTCAGACATGGAGTCCAGGTACACAGAGATTTCAGTCTGATAACACTGCAAACACCCTCTCTTTAGACTTCCTATACTCGAGACATAATATTTTCAAACATCAATTTGCCAAGCAGGTTGGCAGTTCCTGTGCCAGCCTGCTGGTTGCTGGTCCGCATGGAATGTCTCTGTCTGTTTCTCTGACTCTTAGACTTAATTCTCAATGTAGCCAAACTAGTAAAAAGTTTCTTTTGAAGTGGAGAATCTAAATTTTTGTCCCCCAAGTTGTAAAGACAATTTTTCAAATAGACTTCTTTACTACCAATCTTTCTTTCTTTCTTTCTTTCTTTCTTTCTTTCTTTCTTTCCTTCCTTCCTTCCTTCCTTCCTTCCTTCCTCTCTCTCTTCTTTCTTTCTTTTCTCTCTCTCTCTCTCTCTCTCTCTCTCTCTCTCTCTCTCTCTCTCTCTCTCTCTCTCTCTCTCTCTCTCTGTTTCTTTCTTTCTTTTTCTCTTTCCCAGTCCTAGGGCTTGAACTCAGGGCCTGGGCCCTATCCCTGAGCTTCTTTTGCTCAAGGCTAGCACTCTACCACTTGAGCCACAAAGTCACTTTCAGTTTTTTCTATATATGTGGTACTGAGGAATCAAACCCAGGGCTTCATGCATGCTAGGCAAACACTCTACCAATAAGCCATATTCCCAGTCCCCAATCTTTCTTTCTTTTTATAAAATAGAACTTACCCCTTAACTTGGAAAGGAAAAATATCTCTTTTGCACTGTTCAAAGCTTGGGTGCTTTTATTGAGTGCTGGATCATTGTTTTGATCATTTAATAATTTTAATTCCTTTCTTTGTTATGGCTCCTCAAGTTGAAAGTGAATAAGGAAAGACCTAAAGTCAGCCTCTCTGTGTCTATCTCTGTTTCTGTCTTTGTCTCTGTGTCTCTGTCTGTCTGTCTGTCTGTCTGTCTGTCTGTCTGTCTGTCTGTCTGTCTGTCTGTCTCTCTCTCACTGGCAGGATTTGATTCAGTCAGCAATCGCTCAACACAACTGCAAGACGAGAGGCTGGAAAGATGAGTCAGTCAATACAACTTCACTTGAGCAGACATTCTGTTATTTGGCTTTAGAAATATCTTGAGTTCTTTTAGGTGTGGTTTTGCAGAAGCCAGGAGTTTAGGGCAAAAATAGACCTGCTTTCCCCTCATCATTCTATTTTAGCATGAAAAGAAACCCAACATGTCTGGCCTATGGTAGTGGATCCCTCATGACCACTTAACTTGAAATACACAGATAGACAAATAGGTAGTACTTTCCCATACTCAGCACTAGCCAGATTTTTTACAAGAAAGTGCTTTCCAGTTTGGGGCTTCCTATCTTAAGAGAACACTAAAATTTGGAGAGGATTCAGATAGGAGTGTGAATGTTGATGAGAGGGTTGGAAGATAACTTAGAGGAAAGAATAGAAGAAAACAGAGTGTTTATCTTGGAGAAAAGGTAATCTAATAACACTTTCAGTTTAATATATATTATGATATATGTGATGGCTAATAGCTGTTTTCTTTTTCTAAGAGGCAGCTTCTCACACTCCAAATATGAGTGAAAGATTTTTGGGACCATGGTAATGTTAAAGTGCTCAGCTAGTAATTGTCCTATTTGTAAAAACTTTTCTCTAGTTGGTGTTTTTTTTCTTTCAATTTCTAGAGGTTAAAAGATTAACTATATGTCATAATTTTCTTTAGGTAACATCATAATTTATTAAATATGTGAGGACAGAAACTCATTTCGAGGAGGAAAAGCAGGGAGCATGGCTCACACAGCATCATGAAATGCACAAAGCACTCTTTATAATCTACATAACCTGATTTCTGTGGAATGAGTTAAATCAAGACAGACGATATGATTTCCTCTCAGGGACTTTAGGGAGGATTCTTGGGTATAGTGCTCTGCGTTCTTAGATAAATACTGCTGCTTGTTGACATAAGGAAAGGCAAATTGTGTGTGTGTGTGTGTGTGTGTGTGTGTGTGTGTGTAAACACGCAACTGATAAGAAATTCTACAGGCACTAAGAGTCTTGCTGGCAGAAAAATGAATCTCAAGCCTATTCTTTTCTTCAGTTCTTTTGTTGCTGTTACTGTTGGTAGTGGTTATGAGGCTTGAACTCAGGGCTTGGGCACTATTCCTGAGCTCCGGGCTTGGGCACTATCCCTGAGCATTTCAGCTCAAGGCTGTGGCTCTACCACTTGAGCCACAGCACCACTTCCCAATTTTCTGGTGATTAATCAAAGATATGAGTCTCTCAGACCTCCATGCCTGGGATGGCTTTGAACCATGGTCCTCAGATCTCAGCCTCCTGAGTAGCTAGGATTATAAGCATGAGCCATCAGCACCCAGCTTTATCAATTTTTTTTTCTTTTTTTTTTTTTTTTCTTTTTGCCAGTCCTGGGCTTGAGCTCAGGGCCTGAGCACTGTCCTTGGACTTTCTCAAGGCTAGAGCTCTACCACTTGAGCCTCAGCACCACTTCCAGCTAGGCAAGCACTTTAACCACTAGGCCAAACTCCTGGCCCTCAATTTTTTTTTCTTATTTCAACTGTCTCAGTTAATTCTTCCAAGGAATCCCTAAATAGACTTCTATGTAAAAATCTCTATGTACACAGTGTAATTTAAGTATTTCTTATGTTCCCAACTCATAAAAGAAGCTGAGAGAGTCCATAATATATAAACATATACATTGAATTAAATTCTTTTCATTGTTATTATAAAGGTGATGCTCAGAGGGGTCACAGTTACGTAAGTCAGGTAAAGAGCACATTTCTTTTTGAACAATGCCACCCCTTCCCTTGCTTTCTCCCAGCTTCTTCCTCCTGTCCCCACCTACTGATAGCATACTCACTGTGAGCACAGTGCCCAGTGAGTTGTCTATTGCTTTTGTTCACCTTTGTCCCTCTATTTCTGTGTTGCCTTACCCTCCCATGATAAAAATATATCCATCTATATTCAATTTGAAAAACTTTGTGCTGATACTGAGGCTTGCATTCAGGACCTCTTGTTCTTAATTAGCTTTTTCACTCAAGGCTGGTGCTCTACCACTTGAGCCACGTTTCCCTTCCGCGTTAGAGTCCCTATAATTTATCTGCCCAAGCTGGCTTTGAACCTTGATCTTCAGATCTTAATCTTCCGGTTAATTAGGATTATAGGAATGAGCTATACTAGTACCATGCTAAAACAAAATTTCTTTTTAGAGTGACTACTTAGAGTGATTAAGACCTATTAAGTATTGGTTACTTTAATGAAGAAAAAAGATTTAACAAATCTCTGTATTTTGGTGCTGCCATTGAAAAAACATAATATCACTATCTGCTTTGTAAACTCTTATAGGGTGTATCATATGATTTATTTGGTTCAACCATTTTCACACAGTGCTAGGAAAAAAGTAGGATTAAAACTCCCACAACTATGCAAGAGTGCTTTATGTATTTCCTGATGCTGTACAGTTTCTGTGTTCTGGTGTTCGTCATCTAAATGTATTGCTCTCAGGTCTCATCAACTCTGTTCCCCTTACTAAGAGTATTTCTTTATGCGGGAGAGAATCAAAAATGTCCAAATCATTCTCCATGAAGAGGTACAGAGAGTTTGCTTTTCCAACTTGGGCAGAAAATACATCATCTGCTAGGAAGATGTGGTATGAATAACCTCCAGTGGAATTATACAAATACCAGGGCTTTTCTATTAAATAATGAAAAGAAAGGTTTTGATTTTTTTTTTGTCTTTCACATTCATTTAGGAGAGGAGATACTGTCTGTTTAATATGGTGATGTTGTTACTTAATTTGGGGCTTGAAAATGTATTTTAAATACTATTGTACACATTGAATAACATTTGAAATTTTTTTGTTTTGTTTTTACCAGTCCTGGGGCTTGAACTCAGGGCCTGGGCACTGTTCTTGGACACATTTTGCTCAAGGCCAATACCCTGCCACTTGAGCCACAGCACCACTTCCAGCTTTTTCTAAGTATGTGGTACCAAGGAACCAAACCTAGGGCTTCGTGCATGCTAGGCAAGTACTCTACCAGTAGGCTACATTCCCAGCAATTTATTTACTTATTTTTGTTGGTCTTGGGGCTTGAACTCTGGGCCTGGGCCTTGTCCCTGAACTCTTCAGCTTAAGGCTACTACCCTACTCCTTGAGCCACAGCACCACTTCCAGTTTTCTGGTGGTTGATTGGAAATAAGAGTCTCATGGACTTTAGTGCCTGGGCAGACTTTGAACTGCAATCCTCAGATCTCAGCCTCCTGAATAGTTAGGATTACAGGTGTGAGCCACTGCACCCGGCTGTTTGTTTTCTTTTGTTTGTTTTATTTTGGTTTTTAATTTTAAATGTCTTTTTTTAATTAAGAAAAGAAAAGGTAAGCCAGGCACTGGTGGCTCATGTATATAACCCTAGATACTAAGGAGGCTGAGATCTGAAAATCATTTCAAAGCCAGGCCAGGCAGGAAAGTCCATGAAGCTCTTATCTCCAATTAACCATCAGAAAACTGAAATGGCACTGTTGCTTTAAAGTGGTAGAGTGTTAATTATGAGTGAAAAAACTCAGGGACAGCATTCAGATCCTGAGTTCAAGCCACCAACAAAAAAAGGTACGATGGAAAAATGAGCCCTGACACCCACCATTCAACCATTATCAACATTTACATTTCTCTTTCATCCACCCTCCCTCTTTACTAGCTCATCTTTTTTTTAAAACAGTATTTAAATGCACATAAGCTTTATTTGGAAATCACAATAGTTTTAATCTCTAAAATACTAAGCATTATCAGTCTACGTATCTATACTTTTAAATGAATTAATATTCTGTTCCAGAATACTAGGTGTATTAGTTTTCCTATGGCTACTGTAATGAATGACCAAGGCTTAGTGGCTTGAAATAACATAAATTTAATACCTTAATCTTTTGGAGGCCAAAAATCCATATTGGGTTACAGCAGGCTCAGAGAACATACTCTGACGACATCAAGGCTAACAATTGGACAGAATTACACAAACACTTAAGAATTGTTCCCAAGGGCTAGGAAAAGACAGACATTGTATGGTGAGCATTTTCATTGCTTCATTTCCTCAGCCATCTGAAACGTTGAATACTTTCTCTCTGATTCCCAGTATTGTCTTCTATAGGGCTTTCCCAGGCTCCCGTACCATCCCCAGAAGCCCATTTCTGTCCATCTTGTAGAGGCTTCTTGAATTTGCTCTCCAGTGGAGAAAAATTTTGTGAGTTCACTATTGCCACTAATCGTAAAGTTGTAGACAGAGAGAGACTACAGATGCGGAGCAGATGTGCGTAACAATCATGTCAAAACCCGGAGAAGAGCTCACATAAGAAAGTGGCTGTGATAAATGTTTGTACATTTCTGCTTATTATTTAGACAAAACCATTCATTTATTTGCATTTTATGATCTACTTCATATACTACAGTAAAAGCAATTTATTACTCCATTATTTCATGTGCTTGGGAGATTGATGGCTTTATCATCCCTCCAAATTCATGATGGATTGTTTTACCTTTTTTTTTCCTTTTTCCATGCTAGATGGAATTGGTCCAAAAGGGTAGAGAAGCACCTTCCATGAAGGAGGCATATCCCACAGGGGGTGTGAGTATGAGAACCAGGTGAAATCCCAACTCAGTGTCTCCAGTAGCTATTGTTTTCTGGGCCTTTCCATGCCTAATAGGAAGTAACAGTATGTTTCATCGGGGCTCTGTGTGGAGAGGCACAGATCAAGTACAGAAAGCAACTAGTGCTGCATGTAAGGTCTATCCTCTTCTTTTTCTTGAAGGAGAATGACATGCCACCAGACCCGAGGAGGGGAGAGAGAAAGAAAAACCCACTTAGCTCCATGTACTTAAAATTGATCTATTGTGAGAATCATGGGAAAAAATTTGCATAGATGTTCACAATATATAGAGACTATTATTTAGGAAGATTTGATTTAGAATTAAATCGAATTAAATTGAGATGACTTTTAGGGCTGAGCACCCCAGTGGCTCATGCCTGTAATTCTAGCTACTCAAGAGCCTGAGATCTGAGGATCACAGTTCAAAACCAGATTAGGCAAGAAAGCTTGTGAGACTCTTATCTTCAATAAACTATCAGAAAAGCTAGAAGTGGAGCTGTGGCTCAAGTGGTAGAGCATTTGAGCCTTACAGCCAAAGAAGCTCAGGGACAGCACCCATGCCCTGAGTTCAAGCCCTAATATTGCCACGGGGGGGGGGTAGAGAGAGAGAGAGAGAGAGAGAGAGAGAGAGAGAGAGAGAGAGAGAGAGAGAGAGAAGAGAGAGAGTTCTAGGAATGCTGAAGAACCTGAAGCAACAAACAAGCATCATTCAGGAGCTGAAAGTAGAGTTCAATGATGGTTCTGACTGAATATCGTTTAGGAGAGACCTGACATACATATTACTAGGTCAGAGGTGGGAAAAAAATAACAAATCATTGGTTTTGAATAGGTCTCCTAAACTGAAAGCCACAGAGGCTTTATGTGAATGTTGTCCTTAATGTACGATGTTATTTCTCATCTCTTTTGTTGTCCCTTGGTTATTCTCATAGTGTTACAGTATCTTACCTTGTTATCTAGTATAGGAAAGGGAAGGGGGGAAAACAAGATGGGGGAGGGGGTAGGGGAGGGAAATAGGGACAAAAACACAAGAAGGGGTATCAATGTGTGGGAAGTAATGCACCTTCTATCTGGTGAATTTAACTGTAACCTTTCTATTAATTACAATTAAAAAAAGAAAAAAATAGCAATCATTTGGGACCAAACTGCCTCTTACATGAGCAGCTCTTTGTGAATCTCTCTGGACAGAAGTGTAGAAATCTTAAAAAAAAGATACTTGGTTGTTCACAGGATCGAGATACCCAGTATGCATGGAGTACATGGTCTTTCTTGAAGTTCTCCACAGCCTAAGACAGAACCATGCCTGTAGTTTGACGAGAGATGCAGAGCTCTTCCTCTGTACGTGGGAAGTATCAGAGCATGCTGGATTCTTCAGGAAGGAGACACAGACACAGAAACTATCCCAGAAAAATAGGTGAACCAAGTCAGACTGAGCAGATGATATTTTCTGATGAGGTATATCAATGTGGTGAGAATTCCACACAGAATTAGTAGTTGTTCTCAAGAATAACGAAAAGGTAGACATTGTATACGATGGGTAAAATGGTGGGTTTAGATTTATTAACATGGACTGAGGATTTAAGATCTTTTATGTTATGGTAAAGAGCTCAGAGAAGAGCCTTTATTCACTGTCAGACCTCTTGAATAAGTCAATTTGTTTCCTGTCCTCTAGCCTATTCAGACACCATCTTCTTAAATAGTACGGTAGATTCATGCATGAGGTTCAGCAACAGGTTGAGCTGTCCTTAACTCACAGGAATATTAGGAAACCTTCAACACCAACAAAAGACAGACATATTAAAAACAAGCTGTAAGGCTAAGCAAACTGCTGTAGCTAGAATAAATATTTTGTACTTATAGCGAGTCTACTTGAAGATCACCTCCAAATTTGGAGGTGTATTGGGTGACAGAAACATCAAATAAGTTGGAGAAATCAATAGGAAAACAATAGGACATGTTAATAAATCACTCTCAAGTGGAAACGAAATTTGGAAATAGAGAGTTGTTCTGAATTAGACTTGGCTTTAGATAACATACAGAAAAAGGAAGAAAGGCAGTCCTCAGTGTTTGAGCAGTGAGGCAGCTACAATTGGGTAGAGAGGACAATGGTTTAAGTAAAGATTTTGAAAGACTATAAAAGAAGAAATTGCAATAGCAGAAGAAAAGAGCTTAAAGCATTTTGCAAGAATTTTAGAAGAGCCAGGGTCAAAATACAGCCACACTCTGGCAAACACAACCTGGAGGAGGAAGAAGGAAAGGGACAGAAGAATAAAAATAAAGTAATGAGAAGAGACATAGGCCCAGTCCAAGGGTCTTCTTGGACTTCCGCTGAGTCAGCAAATGTTTTTTTCAGACTTGAGGAAGAACAGGAAACAGAGACCCTGATGGGAGGCATATGTATAAAAATGTTTTTGATTTCTGGTGCTGACATCTGGAGTTTTTATTTAATTCAAATTTGAGAGATGACAAACAGAAAAAAACAAAGTGCAGCACTGAACCATTTGCTACTTATTTAAGCATCTGTCTGTTAGCATCTTAAAACTTAAGACCTTTTGCAATGATTATGTCCTGAATTCCTGTTGTCACTAACACACTCAGACAAATTCTAAGTGTGACAGAAAGGGAGAGGAGAGAGACTGGAGACTCTTTAGCTGCTAGTCTGTGAAATCAGGAAGCAGAATGCTCTTCTCTTAATGGAGCCAGAATATCAGGTACTGAACTAGAGGGCAAGGTGAGAAGGAATGGCTTGGGATAGCTGTTTTTGGAAACTCTGAAGCCATTTCTTATCTATGCATAGACCTCCTGCTGACTGCCCCCTATTACTTTTAATCTCAGAATGAGATAGCCAAACACTCTTCAACTGGGGGAGGAAAAGTAGGCTTAGAGACATCCTGTAACTTCCTAGGTAACCTGCAGTGAATGCTACAGCCAGTCTCCCTGTTTAATTGTGACTGCTCCAAAATATTCATTTTCCCACTGTGGTCCCTCTCCAAATGGCGTTGTTGTTCTTTTTTTTTTTTTTTTTAATAATTCCTGACATTTTGTGGTGACCTTTTGTGTATTATCAACTATTCACTTCACCACAGAGGGAAGACTAAAATATATTTCAACTTTATTTTGAACCTTACTCTTTGCTAACTTTCTGGTCCCTTTGATCTGCAAAAGTAATGAACTTACCTATAATTCTCAGCCCCGTATATCTTGCTACCTTAAATCTGTTCTACAATTTTCACTGAGTTTGAAGGTGAGCAGCAGTGTTCAGGAAAATCAGAGCTCTCCCCTCTTTTTTAAGTTACTTTAAAACATTATTTACTCATGTCCTAAATGACAAAGTACTTTCTTTTCCCTGATTTCTGGATATAATATTATCCAGAGGAATTTCATGATGAGCAAACTTTGAAAACTAAAAAACAGAATATTTTCAAAGTCAAAGAATAAAACCTTCCAGAGGCCATTCACTGAGTTATTCAGCCACGTGTTTCTAGATGGAAGGAGTTATTTGCTTTCTGCTTTCTCCATTTTGATCCTTCAGTGTCAGGGTCTATGTCATGGGTGCTCAAGAGCCATCCGGCAGCCTTTTCATGAGCTTGCCCCATTCCTTGCAGTCATCTGGAGAGTGGCAAAAGCTTTTTGTTTTAGGCAATTCCAAGTTACTGCAAAGACTGGGGTGCCTTTGAGAATGGGATCAGAAAAATTTTCCTCTCCTACTTTTCCTTTCTTAATTTTTAGAATTAATTTTCCATCAGAATGTTCCAATATATTTCTATATGTCCTGTGAAATTAATGACAGGAAGAGGAGAAAGGCTCATGAAATCCATGTTCTACTAAGATGTAAAGGGTCTGTCCCAGATACAGAAAACAAGAAGCTATCTTTTGGCTCTGTATCCACCCAGCTCCTTGCCCTCAGTGGGAGCCTTCTTGATGGTCAGAGCCCCACCTTTTTTGGGCTCAGTGGCAGGACCAGCATGCCTTCTGGGTAAACTCCACACACTCTGTGATTTTGTCTCTCTTTGCTTATCCTGATTTCTCAAACCCTAATGAAAATGATTCATCTGTTTAACTCTTCAGTCTGTTAAAGTAATCATTGTAAGATGTTCCTGGATAATAGAGGCTTTAGAAGACTTCCAGATAGTCTCCTAGGATGGCCCAGCATGCCTCTGCTGGAAAAAAAAATTCTTGGTTTAGTCCATGTGCTTAGCCTCTTGGCTTCTTTTCCGGATAAGCAAACCAATTTGGAAATGTTTGACTCACAGTTGGTGTTTACAGCCTGCATTTGAACCCAGGCAGTTGGATTCCAGAATCTTCAGTCTTGCATTGTTCATGCCTTTCTGTGTGTTTTGAAAAATTCCAAACCCATAGAAAAGTTGAAAGAATAGAACAGTGAACACACATTTGTCCTTTACATAAATTCACCAAATGTTAGTACGTTTTTGTGTCTCATGTTTCAGCCAGTGACAAATCACACACCAGACAGTGGTCCCACAGGATTGGTGACATTGCAGTCATCTTATTATTCCAAGTCTGTTGTGATGTCTGAACAATGATTAAATCACCCAATGATATCTCTTAGAACATATTCTCACAGGCCTTCATCTACATGTGTCCATATCTATGTGCATACACATACATAAACACATATATGTTTTGTATATGTGCACTTATACAAACCATTTTTTTTAACCAGTCTTGGAGTTTCATGAACTCAGAGCACTGAGAGTTGGGGCTGTCCCTGAGCTTCTTTTGCTCAAGGCTAGCACTCTACCCCTTGAGCCACAGCACTACTTCTGACTGATGAATCAGACCCATGGCTTCATGCATGCTAGGCAAGCACTCTACCACTAAGCCACATTCCCAGCCCTACAAAATAAATGGAAAGTAAGCTTCAGACAAATTAAACACATTCTTCTTTTAAAGATCAGTTATTTACTTGCTTATCATATTGCTTTAGTTCTTATAATCTAGAAAAGTCACCTCATTTGTTTTTGTCTTTTAAGATGCTGATCATTTTGAAGGATCTAGGTTAGTGTCCCTGTATGGCTTCATGTAAGTTAAAATTGTTTGGCTGTTTCCCGAGGTAAAACTTTTATATAAACAATACTGACCAGATGTTAGGTGCTTCCTGCCTTGCCTTAAAAAGTACATAGCATCAACTTGTTTGACCTATAAGATCTAGGATCTCCCCCCTCACCCCCGCCCCACTCAGTTCTAGGTATTGAAGTGGCAACTGGGGAACAAGGGCTTTGACTAGGTGTGGAACAAAATAGGAAAGCAATGAATAAGCTAGGTAATTTCAGTGATTCATAATTTCTATGGAGCAAACCCAAATAAAATAAGAGGGACAGAAAGAACTACTTTGGGTTGGGAAATCAAGACAGCCTTCTTGAAGTAGCACTCAGAGATCTCAATTCAAAGAAAGAAACCTTCATTCTAGGTGACTTAAGCAGCACAGCCCTCGGGGTAGGAGCAGTGAGGGCAAGCCCAGGAAAGGGAGGTGAGAGAAGGGAGATTTTCCAGATGAACAGAGGGCCAAGTAAAAGCACAGTAAGCCTTAAGAGCAGAGAAGTGTGAATTCTCTTGTATTTGTCAAAGACAACTCTAGGTGCTGTGTGGAGAGCACAGGTGAGAGAAGGGGATAGATGAAAGATACATAAATATTATTTCAGAGGTCCTGAAATAATAGTTTTGTAATTTAACAAAAGCATTCTAGTTATAAGAAATTTTTAAATTAAAATTCATGAAAGATAAATTAATTGTTTTTTTACTTGAAGCAAGCTCAAAGTTACAGAAAAGATGTAAGCACAGAACAAACAACCCTTTCCCCCCCTTTTTTTTAACCTCCATCATGAGGGAGTAAGGAAGCAGCAGGCCTCTCTGTGAGAATTAACATCTTATCAAATTTCCTACTAGTGAAAGTGTTCTCTTATATACTTGTAAGAGAAGCATGAACATTAGGAAATTAATATCATTTTATTGCTATCATTGATTCTTAGATTCCATTCAAGCTTTGTCAATTGTCTTGATGTTGCTGTGTGGAGAAAATTCAAATAAGAATCACAGTCTACATTTAGAGGTTCTGTGTTGACCATGAAAAAATCCCATGAGTTCTTGATATCAGCATGAACTAGGCAGTGTTGATGATTCCCAGGTCAAGTATTTTGAAAAATCCTTATGGATAGATACTTTATTATTCCTGGTTTGATCAGTAGGAAGCCTTCAAACTGGTTTCTGCATTCTTCTGACATGACCCCAGCTTTCTTTGAGTGATTTCTTACTTTCTTGAACCAAATGCTATTTCAAGCTTATTTTGTATTTTCATTGATCCACACCTCCAATCAGTCTCTTCTCTTTCTCCTCTCATGATTTTTAGTGGAGAAAGAAAGCCAGCGGCCAAGTTCTAAGTCTTGGTGTGTTTATACTCATTGGATCTTGTACTCCCACTCAATGGATAAAGCTGGAAAATATGTGTGAATGTGCACGCGCGTGCGCACGCGCGCGCACACACATACACACACACACACACACACACATATCTATCCACAGTTATGTCTGTCTAGAAAACCATGTACAAACGATGGAAGCCTCAATTCCCATTCTGAAAACATAGAATTTAGTCTAGATATTTTTTTCTCATTCCCTATTTTAACCCATTTCTCTCCCCCACCCCAGAGTGGGAAGAGTACAACTTTTTTTTAAATATTATTATTTTTTTTGCCAGACCTAGGGACTGAACTCAGGGCCTGAACAATGTCCTTGGAATTTTCCTCAAGGCTAGAACTCTACCACTTGAGCCACAGCACCATTTCTGGCTTTTTTCTATGTATGTGGTATCGATGAATCCAACCTGGGTCTTCGTGGATGCTAGGCAAGCACTCTACCACTAACTAGGCCAAACTCCCGGGTCCTGCTACGACATTTTTATAGTATATTTGTTTTTAACATGTCCCTTACACTATGGGCATAACTTCTCAATCAACCCACTTGGATTCCAACAACTTGTTGAGGAAACTCCAAGCCACCATCCCCAGCCTCACCTCCCCCATGTTGGTGCTCAGCCTGTGCCTAATCAGATCCTAGTGCCTCTGCCATATTATTCTTGCTATATCAGCCCAGAGTTTGGGATTCCAGAGCCAGGCCACTGCAACTCCTCCCCATTCCGCCTTGCTGGAGCTACCACAATGCGCCAGTCTTTCCCAATTGTGTGGACACTCTTTTTGGTTGATACTCTATGAATGTACTTCATGGATATTCTTTTGATTCTGCTCAGGCTTTGATAGCTACTCAGGACCATCACCTCCTGTGAAGATACTCTGTTCATACTGCTGGGGCTCTGAGACCTCAGAGGGACTCTACTCCCCCTGCCCCACTCAAAGTTGCTCCATTACTCAGTTCAGTCGATCACACCCACCCTGGCGCCCTATGCCTGTGGGCTTCAACTCCTTGCCCAAAATCATGTTCTGGGGTGAGGTAAAAATTACAAAGAAAAAAGGCCATTTGAAAATCTACATTAGCAAATAGCCAGATTGAACTCACAATAGTCTCAAGGCCAATAACAACTTCCAAAGCTGGACCATAATTTAACCAAACACACACACACACACACACACACACACACACACACACACACCCCAAATGACAGCAATTAAAAATACATGGAGGAACCATACTTACCACTCTCAATTGAACAGTAAGTAGTTCTCATATTTTTTTTTTAAAGAGCCTGCCTTAAAGATAATAAAAGAACGTGACATGTTTAAAACCTTTCAAACCGGTGAGTATAAAACTGTTTTCATTTTCTAATTAATGTATTGTGATTTGAAGAAAAAGTAAGGGCATTTTTGGAATCTAGAGGAAATCTTAGTAGAAAATAAATGCCATCCTGATATATATATATATTTTAAAAGAAACAAGTAGTTTGGACATTGTTACAGAGGAAAATACCTATTACTTTTATTGCCAATGAAACAAAACTTTGCTTTTGGAATGAAAAAGATTTTTCTCTCTTCTTCAGTGGAAAAACTACCACTTTTTGCTATGTGTTTTGTGGTCCTATGAAGCCATTTATAATGGTAAAAAAGAAAGGGGAAAAAGTATCATTTTCAACATTTCCAGACATAAATAGCAGTTGGTAAATTTAAGAAAAGAACGTTTTCTTGTTTTCAGAATATTTTATCTCCAAATTAATGAAGATTTGAGAAATTATTAAGGTGTTAAGTTAAAGAAAGAAAAAAGTATTATCATGACTTGAACATTATTTGTAATTCCACATGGAGAGGAATTATTATTGGCAAAATCTTGTTTAGTGCTGGGACTCGCATGTTCAGATCTTTTAGGCTCTGAAATTGACATGAAAACCATATTTATTATATAAAGATCACTATAAACTTCAAGATTCTGATTTCAGGTTTATAAAAGCAATATGAAGCAGAGAACTTAAGAAATGATTTGAATAATCAGAACCCTTCTGCTTCAAGGGGGAATAATATCAGAATATACGTGTGTGTGTGTGTGTGTGTGTGTGTGTGTGTGTGTGTGTGAATATACATATGTAAAAATATCACAGTACAGTGTTGAGCTATTTAAAAAAATAAAAACATCAACAACTGGGACACGTCTGCCCTCGTTCTTTGTTATGTATGAAGAATGTGGTCAGGTCCCTGAATAAATGCAATGAATTCTCTTCTTCCTTTTGTGTTAAGAGCAACTTGGCTCCTATGAATACTTCAGAGCCTTCAAGATATGTGGGGCTTCAGAACTCCTTGATGGCACGAAGTCTGTTGTCTGTCCCTTATATACTAACCCTCTTTGCAAACTCGCATAATCCTTCTAATGGCATATTAGCTGAGTTTGAACATAATACAGTATCAGAGAGAAGGACAGTGATTTTGGGTAGAGAAAACTAGTAAAGAACTCCTGGTAGGGATTCCTGTGCAGTTGGTTTGAAAAGATCGTAAGGAAGGTCAGGAGCTCAGCAAGGCTTATCCTGATCTCGAAAGGAGCACTAGAGAACAAATCGCATCCCATAATCTGCCCTGCTTTGAAGGCAGGGGATGGATCTCTTGCATCCCAGTGCCATTTACACATTGGCTCTGTTTGGCCATGATGTGTGGTTGTAACTCCCAGGCATCTCTCGGGAGACTGCTCCCCTCTCGAGATCACACCTTGCAGGTTTCAAGTGTGAGCCATTCATATCAGAATCTCAGCAACTGGCCTAAAGGATCCAGGGCACCTAACAGAGCATTAGCAGAAGCTGTTGTGGTCTATTCTTTGCATTATAGTCCTTTCAGGTTCCCACTCTAGCACATGATAGCTTTTCAACGTTTCTGGTTATCTCAGAAAACTTTTAAGAAGAGGGTTTGTGGAATAGGTTCCTTTCGCCATGGTATATGAGGTTCTAGGATTGTAACATGTATTCATTTTCTCCTTCCTTTATACCAGTTCTTGATTCCTTTTACTCACAGTCTGCTGAGTTAAATTGCTTGTCTGGGAGGGAAAGTTTTAATATAATTTAAAGGATAGTGATGAATAAATTGAAATAGAATATTACCCTAAATAACTTATGCAAAGAGCCTAAGTTGAAGACCTTATGACAAAGAAACCTGTAGGAAAACCACAACCTTGCAGTCTTTAGTCTCTGTTATCATATCCTTATCAGGTTATGGTCGTGGAGCCTGGCCTACCTGCTGTCCATATTTCTGCATGTCCACCTTAGCTGCCCCACATCTTCACCAGGACCAGGGACAAACTCCTCTGCCTTTAGGAAAGCTCGTTTCTTGGCCCACGGAACTTCTGGCACAAAATGTGATGACATTGCAATCAATGGGATTAGGGTGAGTGTGCGACAGGTTTTTGGGGGTTTTTTTTGGCCAGTTGTGGGGCTTGAACTCAAGCCCTGGACACTGTCCCTGAGCTCTTTTTGTTCAAGGTTATTTCTCTACCACTTCAAGTCACAATGCCACTTCCTGGTGTCACTCTTACTGTGCCCCTTTGGGGGAATGCGTTCTCTCTAGGAGCCAAAGATCAAAATCATTAGACTGATCTCTGAGTGATGCTGTCCTTTTGATATTAGACCCTTATGGCGAAGTTACTGAGGACATAGCCAACAAAGTACTCAATGATTAAGATTCCAGACTGGACTGCACCCCATCCTCACATAATATTATCTTCCATTGGTGCTTCAGATGTAACTTTAAGAAGTCATTTACTATATTGCCATACCAGTTGCTTCTCTATGGTGTGGAATGTGGTAAGATTAATAAATTGCATCATCATGTGCCCTATTGCATGCCCCTTTCACTACTCTTGATTCAAAGTCATGTCATGCAAGGAACTAAGTCAGTGAATCAGACAGTGGAGCTAGTTGTGGGCAACTGAGGCAAAACTCATCTCTGGAAAACCTATCTGTTCTAGTCAAGATTAATGATTGCACCACCCAGAATGACCAAGTCTATCTCACGATGTGATTAGTCTGGCCTTGGAAAAGAGGAGACTTCTCAGGCACTTCCAAGCAGTGACTTCAATTGCCCAAGAACAATGCTCCAGGAAAAGTTGTAGTGAGTTGTTGTTTCCAGAACTACCTGCAGCATCCAGAAAAAAAAAAAAAGATTTCCGAGCATCTGGGCTTTTAGTCTTTTCATCTCTTCAGATGAGGAACAGTGTTGGCATTCTTAGATGGCCACAGAGGAGAGCCTGGTAAAGCATTTGAACAAAACATGCCAAGACAGAGTTATGGCCAATGTGAGAGCTAACACCCAGTTGAAAAGGGAAGTGCCAATTTATTATTGCCATTGCTGTTGCCAGATGTTCCATTTTCTCATGAGAAGCTGTACATCTACATCTATTTTCATACAAAACCCTTCAACATTATTTTTTTCATGTTTCCACTCATATCATCAGGTTTGTTGTAACATAGAACAGGTGGCCAACTCAAAGTAAGATAAATGGAGGGGGGAGAATGTCAAAGCATGGATCTACAGGAACAAATGGAAGACAAGACAACACAATGGACAATTCCAAGTTAAAATAACAACAACAAAAAGATACCCCAGGCCAAGGTTCACTAGTATTGTATTAGTCTATTTTGGTTCCCAGAAAAATATTGTAAGATAGACTGATTAGATCATGAAATGAATAATTAATTCCTCACAGTTCTGGAGGCTGAAAGTCTAGGACTAGAGTGCCATACTAAGTTGGGCGAGGAGGAAGGCTCTTCTTGTGGTCTCCTCACAGCTTCCTCACTACTGTGCTCTCACTTGGTCTTTATGTAGTGCATCCGCTCAGGAAAGTGAGTCCTGCATTTCCCTTCTTACAAGGATACTCATCTATCCAATCAGGTTCTTACCTGTATAACCATGGTTAACTACACCTACTTCCTTTGAGATTTTTAACTTTAAATATAGCCATAGCAAGAGTAAAGGCTTCACCATGTAAGTTCTAAAGGACAAGGCTATTCAGTTCATAACAGGCGTTAAAGAAACCAAAGGGAAGGAATGAGCTATGTCCTCCAGCAACAGCCCCCATATAAAGCCAGAGCCATGTAAGAGAGGGCTGCATTTATGTATCCCAGACTGTGAATCAGTTAGGCAGTATTTGGGTCACAGTATTTGATTCACTGTTTAATTGATTACCCTAAGGTTTCACCTGTTCAAAAGAAATAATGAGAAATCGGGGGAAATTGTGGCTCTGGAAAGCTTGTTACCGAGCTTTTTGTTTGAGAGCAAATTGTCAGATTCAACAAACATTGACCTAGCAAATTTCTTTCTCTTTCTAACTTCAGATGGAGCTCTTCATTCTAGTGGCCAGAGGAATAGAGAACTAAAAACAATGTGGAATTAAGGAGAGCATGAAGGTGTGTTGTCATTGTCTCTATTAGAGGGAATTAAGATGTCCTAGAGAATGTACATATGTGAGCAAAATTTTGGTGTTGTTTTCCTCCAGGAAGCCAAAGGAATCACTCAGTCATCTGGATTAATAACTAAATATAGTTCACAGACAATGTCAGCATCACTGGGCGTTTGCTAGATATGGAAAACCATAGATCTGTCTATACATACTGCATCAGCAAGGCCAGGGATAGAGCCAAGCAAGCTGTCTAATCAAGTCCTCTGGGTGACTGTTCCACACTGTTATGTGGACTCACAGTGAAAGGGAAGGATATGATATCTGATGGAGCTTCTGTCTTGTCCCAGGTATCTTCTTAGGAGAACCAGCATCAGCATCAGAAGATGAGCCCGAGTCTATCCAATGCCATAGACTCTGGGTTTATTCTATTTAATCAAATGTCATTCTGAAAATATGTACAGGTACATCTCTCTTGGGTTACTTGTTTATGTTATCTTCCTTAATCTTTGTATGGATATTGAGAGATGGAATGAGTGCAGTGGTATACACCTGTAATCCCAGCTGTTTGGGGGTGTAAGTAGGAAGATTCCAAACAAAGCCAGCACCAGACAAAAATTGGAAGACTCTATCTGAAAAATAACTAAAGAAAACAAAAGGCTGGAATGGTAGAGGGTTTGCTTAGCAAATATGAGACCCTGAGTTCAAATAGTACTGTCAAAAAAGGAGAGAGAGGCCGGGAGTTTGGCTTAGTGGTTAAAGTGCTTGCCTAGCATGCACGAAGACCCGGGTTTGATTCCTTGGTACCACATATATAGAAAAAAGCTGGAAGTGGTGCTGAGGATCAAGTGGTAGAGCTCTAGCCTTGCGAAAGTCCAAGGACAGTGCTCAGGCCCTGAGCTCAAGCCCAGGACTGGCAAAAAAAAAGGTGGGGGAGAGATAGTAAGAGATATCTAGATTGTTTCTATTTTACAGGAGAAGAAAGTTAGGCTTATAAATGTTGAATCATTTTTCCATATTATATAACTTTTTTTTCATTTAGTACTTGAGTAACTTAACTTTGGCTGATTTTTGCTTATGACTTAATGTATCTTAAACAGAAACATATACACATATGAATACACAAATGTGTATAAGGTAACTCACAGAGTAGAATGTATAGGAAAGACAAAAGGTTAACAAAGTGGGTGGTGGGGGGTGAAACTGTTAAAAGTGGCAGTGTTGATCAAGAAGTACTGTATTCATAAACTGTTTTGTGCAATGGCAACACTGTTGGACAACTACTTAAAGATAGTAGCATTCAAATAACAAAAAGGTTAACACTGTGGAAAGCAGTATGGTGGTTCCTCAAGAGACTAAACATAGAGCTTCCCTATGACCCAGCATTTCCACTACTTGGCATTTACCCAATCATCCAGAAACAAGGCCCCATTTGTAAGGAAATGGAAAGACTTGGAAAAAATCATAGTAAGTGAAATAAACCAGACCCAAAGAAACATAGTCTCAATGGTTTCCCTCTTTTGTAATAATTAGAGCACATCTAGGACTCTCCTAGCAGAGGATCACAATAGCTCAAAACCTTGATACATAAGTCCATATAAGATGAGTCTAAGTGAAACGGCCTCTAGAGAATGGAAACAACAGCTTTATCTTGTGTGATTATTGTTCTTAATGTACTATGTTATTTTTCTTCTCTTTTGTTGTCCTTTGATTAATCTTATATTGTTACCTGGAATATTGTATATACATTTATTTATTTATTTGAAATAGGAAAGGGAAGGGGGAAAAACAAGTTGATTGAAGGAGGTGGGGGGAGGAAAATGGGGACCAAAACATGAGAAGGGGTATTAATGCGTGAGAAGTAATGCACCTACTACCTGGCGAATATAATTATGACCCCTGTATACATTACAAAAAAATACAAACAAAACAAAACAAAACAAAAAAGGCTACTAAGACAAATGATAGGAGCTAAATGTAAATTTTAAATTAAATCATGAGAAAATAAAGGTAACAGAATAATAGTAGGATGCTGACTATTGAAAGAAGAAAATATGGACAAAATACATCAAATATTGTTTAAAAAACATGTGAAATTAACAGGCATTTAGCTAAAACTTGCTCAGAACTCTGCTTTCTAAATATTTTGTTTGTGGTATATAGGCATATATATATGCTGAAATTATATAATTTATAATTACTGTATAATTTTAAAAGATTCATCCAGTAACATTGCCTGTCATGTAAACTGAAGGAACAGCTGACACAAGTTCCCAGATTGTAGTTGCTATAATATTTTGAGTGGCATTGCTGGGATCCTCCCTCAGTCATACCCATCACCAAACCCATCTTCTTACCTTGCTTCCCTGCACCAGCCTGTTCCCTTGATATTCATCTTCTGCCTCTGGCTGCCACTACCTACCTACTGCTAGTCTGTTTTCTGTATTAGAGAGCTAATCTTTCTCCATTGATTTGAACCACAGTATGCATAACATAGGAAATGGACTTAATGACTACCTCCCACCTCTCCCAAGGATAGTACCAGATGTGCAGTGGGGAAAATCTAACTCACTACACACACACACACACACACACACACACACACACACACACACACACACACACACACACACACATGCACACACGTGGGCTCTAGAGCTCACTTCTCTCACTGAACTCCTATGGAGAAAACTAATGTCATATAGAAAATTCTTCTAACCAATCTGGCAGTTCACTTTACTGTCTTTTTTCTCTCCAAATTCCTCTGAATACCTTCCTTCAATCAGAAAATCTTCCAGGAGAGAGCATGGCACAAAGGAGCCAACACTGAGACAGGGGCAGGAATTGTGAAGACAAGATCACTGCAAGGTAGATGTGATCTCTTGTTCGTTTAATTTCCTTCCCTGCCCTTTCTCTTTCACAGAGAGAACTGGCTCTGGACTGATGAATGTTGGAGACTTCTTCGAGCTACAGTGTTCTGTTGTTTGTGAGGAGAAATTAAGCACTGTCAACTCACTCTTTTAACTCTAAAGATGACAAAAGGAAGTGACAATGGGAATGTACATGTCCCACTGTTATATGTGTTTATAGTTTTCTGTGGGACTATTTGAATATTTATGGATATGTTTTTCCTCTTGGTAGTCATAATTCTTTCTTTGGGTACATCTTTGGAAAGATCTTTGTTCCTGAAGTTTTTCTTTTCATCCATTTAGGATTCAGGTAAAGATTTTATTATCTTAATGGTTCTTAAACTTTTTCTATGATATTCTGAATCTATCCTATGTATGATATTTAATTTGATTCAGCTCAATTTAATTGAGCCAATATTGCTTTGCAATATTTTGATTTTTATCACATGCATGTCCAATAAGCATTATATAACTAGATATATGCCTAGAAATCCCATTTCATTGATAAGGTTAACACATGAGTGACGAGACCTGCTAATTATCGATTTTAGAGGTTCTTTAGTGGGAAATTCTATTATAAAGGAGTAGGCCCTATTTGTATTCTTGTCTTGAATCATATGCATAACATATTCCTCTCTCTGAAGCCTTAAGTTAGAAGTATTTTTAAAAGAATTTATTAACATTAATTTCTATATCATATTTCATATGACATGTTTAACAAACAAGTGTTCAAGAAGGGAATCTCTATATACAATCACTGGCACTTAGTTTTTAGAACATAATCAAAATTAGGCTATGGGTTTGTATATCAGAGATACATATTAATTTATGAAATAAAACATTATGTCTATAGAGTCATAGGTTTTTATGTCTATGTACTTATGTTTATATTTCCAATGCCATGTCCATAGCATTGGGTATGCAAATAGAAGTCTTTTTTTGGTTGAATCTTTCAAAAGCATTTCTTCCTGAAAGAAAAGAGAAAAAAGTATTTTCATTTAAAATCATCCATCATCTGTGTATTCATCAAAAATTTAAAATCTGTAATAAAGAACAGCTAGAATATCCTCCTCAAACAAACCTAAACAAATGTTGGATATCTTGGAGAAAATCAGATTACTCAATATAAGACTCAAACAATGTTTCAGACTTCTATCTATTGAGTTGTTTATGGGTTTGTCAAAGTAGGATTTAAATGACCAAAGGGAGGAACAGAGGAGAAAAGACTCTCCTCCTTTAACTGCTTACAGCTGTTATCGTAGAATGAGCCAATAAAGATTCATAAACAGTGCAGTCTTTGTTTCATGCTGAGGTCCCTCAATAGACAGGAAAGAAGTTGCAATTCAGCATGGTTTCTTTCTGCCTGGGCCTACTGGGACCAAACTTAAAGTTTATGGAAAATGAAGGTTGAGAAAGCAGTAATGTGAGCAAGAATTGGGATTAAGAATCAAATGGAGCGATCTCTTAGAATCACCCCCAGGCTAACCAGCCATAATATTTACATACCAGTCAATACTTCCATTATGGCATTTCATTCTGTACAGATATCAGGTCAGTAAAAGTGTATGCTTTTTTTGAATAGTGCCAATGGAGAAATTTGCCTGAAGCGTCTAAAACTATCACAAGTAAAATCTGCGGCCCTTCTCCTTTGAACATTGGAGAGCCAATACACTTCAGACATGATTAACTGGGAGAGTTAGCCTAAAGAGGCATCAACACTGAGTATATGTAGGGCCTGCATACGTACAGAGTTCTGTTTTGATTCCTACAACTACCAACAAATTTTACCTGGTATGTTGAAATTTAAACAGAATTATGATAGGGTGAATGACAGGTACACATGAATTACCCATTAACATGATCATTTTTACATTTGTGTTACATATTGGTCTAGCTATAATAGTAGAAAAGGCTAAAAATAATCATTCATTCATTCGTTCATTCATGCAGTAAGTAGTTACATGTTGAATACTTGTAGCATGTAGCATGCTTAGCAGGAGAAGTACAGTGCAGCAGGAAGACCCTCATCAGATGCTGATGTTTCCATGTTGGACTTCCCAGCCTCCGGGACTATGAGGAAATACATTTTTGCTCTTTACAAACTACCCACTTTCTGGTATTTTGTCATAGCAGAACAAAAGAATGCAATCATTCTGAGTAATTGAGGTGGAGAATGGATTTGAGGGGACTTTAACTGAAATCAGGTAAGACAAGGTGAGCATTTTAGTCACTGAAAGAGGAAATGATGAAGATATACAATTCTCCTAGGGTTGCCCTCAGATTTCTGGCTTCAGTAATTAGATAAGATTAAGTTCCTAAAATAGATTAAGTTCCTAAAATAATGACTATTAGATGAAGACTGAGTGTATTGGATGCATGTGTGAAAGCACAGAAAAGCATCAAGACTTCCAGTTTCATTGAGCTACCCCACTGGATTAAACAGTAAGCCATTGAATTTTTCAAGTTTGAAGGTCAGCAGTGAAGTCTAGACTAGAGATTGAAGTTTAGGAATTATATAAATGCCATTAGAGTGCATTTGGATAGGAAATAGTCTCTTTTTTTCTAGTCCTGGGGCTTGAACTCAGAGCATAGGCACTGCCCTTGAGCTTTCTCAAGGCTAGCACTCTACCATTTGAGCCACAGCACCACCTCCAGCTTTTTCTGTGTATGTGGTACCAAGAAATTGAACCCAGGTCTTCGGGCATGCTAGGCAAGCACTGTACCACTAGGCCAAACTCCTGCCAGAAACAGTTTTCTTAAATATTAAATGTTTTTGTTTTCTTCAAAAAGTTATACAAAGGGTTTTCTATTTCACATGCTAATTTATGTGGACAGTGTATCTAAATCAAAGGCATTCTTCCATCATCCAGGAAAGTATCTTTTTAGGGTGAAAATAGAACAAAGAGGGGAGTGGGACCAAGGGGACTATTAAATAATGTAAATGCTAACATTATTTAGGTTCAGATAAAGAGGAGGAACTAGGAAATTAGACAAAGACAGGCCAGAATATTGTGATTTGTGAAGGTTTGTGTTAGGGAACGCATTCACCTTATATGAAATATACTAGAAATTCTAATGTGACCAATATACAGCTGACTGGACCTAATAAAAAAAGTTATCATTTTCTCCCATCTTCCAACATTTAGTCAATAAGAACGTTAATAGTTTCTGTCTAACCTAGACACATGCATACATTATTTGAGGTACCAATCCCTCTTACCTACATCTCTCTATACATACTCAGATTCTGGAACTCGAAGAGAGGATTCTGTGGTCTCTCCACTTACCTTTTTTACAACTCAAATCCTCTGTCTTGCTCATATGGCACACAACTATCCTGTTCCTTATTCAACTATTATCCCAAGTTTTCAGAACTTGAGACATATGATCCAAATTTCTTCCTTTCTCTAGCTCTCTCTCCCTCCCTCCTTCCCTTTTTCCCTCCCTTCCTTTCTTTCTTTCTTCCCTCTTTTCCTCTCTTCCTTCTCCCTTCTTCTTTCCTTCCCTTTCTTCCTTTCTTTTGAATGTTAACCAAGGGTTTATTTTAGTCCAATGGGAAAAAGACATGCATGTAGAATAAAAGGAAAAGAAAAGCATTCTGCTTGGAATATAAAAGTAGGAAAAGAAAAGCTGCTGGTAGCAGATTTCTTCGGGAGAAAAAAAGCCTGCCAATTATTGTTGACTAAAGAGGACTAGGGAGGTAAGGATCAAGGCAACGTCTTAAAATACTACTGATATGTTGTTCCGTGAATTTTGTCTTTCTTCTTTTTCTAAAGAGGTATATAGGGAATCCCCTTTCTTCTCCCCTCTTTGCCATACAATCTATGCCTTCAGTCTTCTGAGATCAAGGAACAGGAAAAACTAAGTGACTGACTTAGAGAAAATAAGATTTCTCACTACAAATTTTCTGTTAGCCCGATATGAAGGACCTGCCTGAACCTCTCCTTCTGGAAATATGATTTGTTGATATCATGGTTGTTGGGCAGTAGCTGGAATCCATTTTCTGGCTGGTGAGAATGTCCTGTGAGAGAACTTTTGTGATCTGACTTCACTTCAGCTCATCACCTAGCAGGATGCTGGAAGTATGAAACTAGCCATGGAGTTTGTTCTCAATTGTATTACCTTTCTCAATTCTTATTACCATTCTCAATTTGTAGTGCATGAATGCCAAGCATATGCAGTGGAGAATGAGGAGACTATGGAATGCAAGGGTAAAATAGGACAATCAGAGAGAATGACCCAAAGTATAAATTCTTTCATGATGTCCCTAGCTCCACAGGAGGATAAAACAATACAGCTGCAACATCTACATTAAAAAAAATGGGATTAAACGAGGACTGAAAAACAATGACTTGTTGGCTTGGGATCACCTATTCAACAAGAAAAAGCTTTTCTTGAATAAAATGGGAAGCGTGACTTCAGCTATTTGGAATATGTAGCTACATTGTTGCAAATTGAGCTTTTTTCCTGAAATCATTCTGAATCTTTTGAATTACTTTGTCTTCTATCAACAGATATTCTAATAATAACTCTATTTAGGAAAAACAGTTTCAAAGCAAATGAAACACATGCAGATCTTTTTGTTAGCTCCATAATTTTGTTGACATCCCTCCTGCTTTTAGAAGCTTATTAGTAATTGACACATTAGATTGAGTTTACAATGAGCAATGTGGAAAAGAATGAAGCAATGCCTAATGAAGTGAACACGTGTTGATAGTTTGGATTCAAAACAAGTGCCCCAAGTAGTTTGGGGCCTATTCCATCTAAATACCTCATCACTGTCTGTTTCTTCTTTATTTACCAGATTTTATAATAGCTATATATGGTTGTGTATGTGTATCTATCTAATCTATACTTTTCAACATACATTTATTTATTTATTTATTTATTTATTTATTTTTTGTCAGTCCTCAGGTTTGAACTTAGGGCCTGGGCTCTGTCCTTGAGCACTTTTTGCTCAAGGCTAGCACTCTGCCACTTGAGCCACAGCATCACTTCTGGCTTTTTTTGTATATGTGGTACCACGGATTCGAACCTAGGACTTTGTGCATGCTAGGCAAGCACTCTACCACTAAGCTACACTCCCAACCCCACTTTTTGAACTGTATTCCTTATATTCGTTAAATACCTGTCGAAAGTATATAAAGGGGGAATGCCCAAGAGTGTGTGTAAGTCATTGTTTTAATTATATATATATATTATTGTAATTAATAGAAGGGTTACATGATATTTGCCAGATAAATGGTGCATTAATTCCCATACATTGATACCCTTTCACATGTCTTGGTCCCCATTTCCCTTCCCCCCTCCCTCACCCCTCATCTTGTTTTCCCCTGTTCCCTATCCAATTTCAGATAAGCAAATACAAATATATCCGATATATCAGGTAACAAAGTGAGACAGTGTAACAATATGAGATAACCAAGGGACAGTAGAAGTGATGAGAGATAACATAGTATCTTGAGAACAACAATCATTCATTATATGGCTTAAGTTTACATCATATCACTGTTTTAATTTTTAATTAATTTTAATTTAATTTTTTGTTCAAACTTCATGCAGGTGGAGGATTTGGCTTTATCTTAAATGAATTATATCGTTAAAGTCAGCTTTGCTTGCAAGTGAAAATAGTTTTGGTGATTGTTCTCATTGTTGCTCATTGAATTTTATATTCCAAGAGCTCTGGGCTGATTCCCAACTGAGTCCCTGACTCATTCAGACACATTGTATTCCCACAGAGTATGAGGCAGGGCTATGACTATGGGCCCTGAACATCCTACAGCATGTCTCCACCCACAGTTCTTGGCCATAGTTGGAGTTTTCTGAAATACAGAACAAGGTTTAACTATTGTATCTCTGCAATTCCCTCTAGAAACCACAGGAAAGATAGGTGTAAATCAGCCCCCTTTCCACATAGTTGTATTTCCTGCTGCTAAATAGTCTATTTCCTTGCCTCTAGCACAGTCCACTCACTTTCTATAATAAGTGTATGTTGACGCTTTAGGATATGGTGGGGAGCATGTGTCAAAGGTAAACTGCGCAGTTCACAGACCTTGGAAAGGTAGCCTCCTTGCTTTCAGAGAGTCCACAAAGGAGTTTTATTATAACTTTGTTAGGTGGATGTTAGGAACTAAATCTCTTTGTTTCTAATTTTAAGTATTGAGACTTGAGCCTTCAGGACATCAGAATGGGACAATAATTAAAGACAGTAGCTTTAAAAAGGTAATTAGGGTTAAATAAAGCCTTATGGATGGGTACTCACCCAATTGATTAGGAGAGGAAATCTGAACACAAATAGTGTACACAGGTTGTTGGACACAGAGAAGACCATATGAAGACAAGAAAAAGGCAGCCATCTGCAGACCAGCACCAGAAGCCTCACATCATGGTTTGAAAGCCAATCCAGGCAGATGGAGCTAGAAGTAAAGTTGTGGCTCAAGTGGTAGAAAAGCAGTCTTGGGTAAAAAAATCAAGTGAAAGCACCCTGGCTCTGAGTTCAAACTACAGTATTAGGACAGTAACAGCATGCTTGTTAGGAAGAGCTAAGAAATGAGAAGTCTGATCAGAAGGATTAAGTTGTGATTGCAATGATGGAGTTCTTGAGCTTTTCAGCCCCTGATCTTACATATCACATTATATGAGTAAATGGAATGATTGTACTAAAGGTAGTAAGTCCAAGAGAAAGCAGGTGTCACCAACCTACTGCAATGACAATTATTCTATCCTAACAGTGTCTACATGAAATCTGCTTACTATTTTCTTTATTTCTAGATGGAAGAGTGAAAGTAGGACTAGAGCATAAATTATATATATATTTTCCCCCAGGGACTAAAGTCACTGATACCAAAAGAGCAGGAGGCTGTCAGCTCATGCCTGTAATCCTAGCTACTCAAGAGGCTCGGAGCTGAGGATCACAGTTTGAAGCTAGCTCCAGCAGAAAAGTCCCCAGAAGATTCTCATCTCTAATTAACCACAAAAAAGCCAAAAAAACAAACAAACAATTAGAAAAACACTGGAAGTGGAGCTGTGACTCAAAGTGGTAGAGTGTTAGCCTTTAGTAAATCTGTTTGCTCAGGGCAGTGCCCAGGCCCTGAGTACAAGCTCCAAGACTAGAAAAAAAAAAGGGAACAAAGGAATAATGTCTCCAATAGTACTTGAACTCAGGTGTTTGAGGCCAGCCTGGGTAGTATAGTGAGTCCCCCCATCCTTAAGAAAAATCATCGATGATTTCACAATTGAGGGATCATCACCACTGCTTTAGTAAAACCTTTTAATTTTGTACATGTATCGATGCTAATTTTATCCATATGAATACTTTTTATTCATAGCATGCAAAAACGGACCTTTTCCCAACTTAGCTGTGAATTGTAATCCTAGTTCCATGTCTTTAAATAGAAACCTCAACATTATTTGAAATGACATAAAGGCATTGTATTGTCAGAACGTATCAGGATTTTAAAACAGATTCTCTCTTTGTGGGACATTTCGGTACCCAAATACTGTGTTTAAAAATTTGGATGTTGCTTCTCTGGATTCCTGTCTGGTGAATGGCACTGCGGTTCACAGAGGGAGCTGCAATGTGCTCAGGATGCAGAAGTGAGCTTTTGGAAACACAATGCCTATGATTACTCTGGGTCTTGTGGGAAAAAGGACAGAAAAGTTACTTATGAAGGGTCAATTGGAACATGACTTATCTATACAAGGACCTATATGTATCTCCTGAAATTAGCATATTTCTGGTAGTAACAGATCAGCAGAACATATCTCTCCCTGGAGCACTGGGGCAGGAGTTTAAAATGGGAGTTAAACACTGTTAAGCATTCTTAAACACTGTCAGGTACTGTTACATGATATTAGCCCTGTTAGGTCTGTGTTGAGCTGTTGTTGTCATTATGAGAAATTGCCTTTTAATTTTCCTATGCAACCAATCAGATCCCTCATGGCAGTCTTGCTGTTTTAGATCCTTTACAATTATGCTGAGGAGACTCCAGCAGCTGTCGAAGACTATTGGAACCATGGCTGAATACAGGCTTCAGTCATGACCACTGTAGGCAGATTGAATCAGCCTGGGCAGCAGCACTGAAAGCAAGTGCTAGATGGTCAGTTATGCTGCAGCTATTCTCACTTAGGCCAGAGGGGGAGCACTTCCCTGTGGTGGCCCAGCAGAAGGCCTGTTACTGGTGTAAACATTTTTGTCACTTTGCTGTGTCACACAGGCTCTTCCTCTTACTTTTTGAGTCAGCCAGGAGATCTCTTCCAGTGCTGCCACCCATGACTGCAACTTTTTAGGCCTACTGACATGCTTTTCTTAGCTCATCTTTTCTACTTTTGATCTTTATCATTAGTAGAGCAGGCTGAGTTGGAAACATGAGAGGCCATGGTAATGATGGTGGTGATTGTACCTGTATGGTAGTGAGAGGGCAGGTGAATAGTTCCAGAAAGAGAGAGGGAAGGGGGCAGAGGTGGTAGAGATAATAAGTCTGTGAAGAGCTGAAGAAAAGATATGGACAGCTCCAGTCACTGGAAAAATTTCAGAATGCTTTTGCTAAAGCCTCAGTCCCAATATCTTAGGCCTAAGAGTTATAACATTAGCTGTTGCAGGAGCCACAGATATCAATACACACTGCAGTTGCAAGCCAAGGATTGTTAATAACTGCTGAGAGCCAGGGCTAGATGCTTAAAGGCTTGAGCTAGTAAGCCTTCAACCTGAATATTTAAAGCCTTGAGTCTCTGACTTCTAAGCTTGGAGCTTTAAGACTTTGGATCTTCTAGACCAGCTCCTAGGTCTTTAACACTCAAGAACCTAGGATTGACAATACTCTAAAAGTTTCTCCTTGTCTACTTATGGTTACTATCCAGGTACAGCAAAAATCCTCCATGAGCTGACTGGTCATACTACTACCATAGACTGTGGCCCAAGAGAAATGGAACAGTATCTGAAGAAGACCCTTGCAGCCTCAGCAGTTAAAAAGAGAAATAATCAACATTTTTATAACCCTTTGTAGATGACAGAGTATAATTTGAGTTTTAAGAAACATGATGGGTTTGACAAATGATGATGTTCATTTCCTTGATAATTATTTTTTCCATGTATTTTTATTGTAATTAATAGAAGGGTTACATTATATTCACCAGATAGAGGGTGCATTACTTCACATACATTGATACCTTTTCTCATGTCTTGGTCCCCATTTCCCTCCCCCAGCCCCCACCCCTCAACTTGTTTTTCCCCCTTCCCTATCTGATTTCAAATAACCAAATACGTATATATCCAATATATCAGATAACAAGGTGAAATACTGTAACAATATGAGATAACCAAGGGACAGCAAAAGAGAAGAGAGATAACTGATAATTTTTTTAAATTAATAAAAATTAGGGGGCTGGGAGTTTGGCCTAGTGGTAGAGTGCTTGCCTAGTATGCACAAAGACCCGGGTTTGATTCCTTGGTACCACATACATAGAAAAAAGCTGGAAGTGGTACTGTGGTAGGGCACCAGCCTTGAGGAAAATCCAAGGACAGTGCTCAGGCCCTGAGTTTGGTTACCAGGACTGGCAAAAAAAAATGTAAAAAAAATAGGTAGATCAATTTATTTTTTTGATATTTCACATGTATAATTTTGAAAGGGCTATTAACAAATTTCAGCATCAACTGCTAATGCTATATACATGTTTAACAAAAAAAAAGTGAGGGGGGGTGAGGAAAGGCTTGTAGGCCTTTTTAACACCGGTCAAAACAAGCAAAACAAATGGTCGAAGTACAGGAAGATTTGAGGGAGCATTATTAAAGGAATTAAGATGTTTTCTTGCAACTACTGTTTAGTTGGCAAATAACAGAGCACAAACATACAATGGCCTTCATGGTTTCCAACAAAAAAAACCGTGAAGGCTGTCACTAGTAAGACAGTATTCAAATGTGGTGTTACCTGTAGACTTGATCCTGGTTTTCTAAGGTGCAGCTGGGGATAGGGAAGAGGTAGGGTGGGCTGGCAGTGTATGCTGAGTTTAAGCGAGGACAGTGGTCCTTGATAATTATTTTTTAAATGCTTTATTTTCTTTCGTAGCTGGGCTACCCTGTTTCCTGAACTTGATGGAGTATCTCAAACTTAAAGTTGTTGAGGAAATAAAAAATCTGTAGATAAAACTCAAAAAAGAAACATGATAGTTACATTAAAATCATAAATTGAAATAATCCATTCTGGAGTTACATTCTGTCTAGCTGACTATCTGAGCAAGGTAGTCACCCTTTCTTGTCTTCCATTTCTTTATTTTAAAGTGAGGTTTTGTTTTTGTTTTGTTTTTTCTTTTCCAGACCTGGGCTTGAGCTCAGGGCCTGAGCACTGTCCTTGGAGTTCCTCAAGGCTAGAGCTCTACCACTCGAGCCTCAGCACTATTTCCAGCATTTTTCTATGTATGTGGTACTGAGGAATCGAACTCAGGTCTTCGTGCATGCCAGGCAAGCACTCTACCACTAGGCCAAACTCCCGGCCCTTAAAGTGAGGGTTTTTTTTTTTTTTTTTGCCAGTCCTGGGCTTGAGCTCAGGGCCTGAGCACTGTCCTTGGGCTTTTTCAAGGCTAGAGCTCTACCACTTGAGTCTCAGCACCACTTCCGGCTTTTTTCTATATATGTGGTACCTAGGAATTGAACCTGGGTCTTCATGCATGCTAGGGAAGCACTCTACCACTAGGCCAAACTCCCGGCCCCCTTAAAGTGAGTTTTAAAAGAACTATTTCTTTGTTTCTTTGAGGATTAAGTGAATAAGTACATGTGAAGTCCTTAAAATAAGGGTTTGGAAAGAGTGATGATTGTATCAATGTTGATTTTATTATTATTGACATTATTCTATGTCTTCCCTTTAGCCAGCTGGTCTATTAAGGTAGTAATAAAACTATTAACCTAAAAAAGGAAAATGGTTATAATTATAAATTAACATGTTATCTTTTATTAAAATCACAGAGATCATTTTGGGTTGATCTATATTTTAGATATTGTGATTATTTTATTCATTAGAGATGAAGTGCTCTCTCTGTATATCTCTTCCCATCTCTGTTCTCTGCATCACACAATCACAAGTGCACATAGGAAAATGTGAAATATGTCATGTTCACCACTTTAGCTCAGAAATATGGAAGTTGGTTTAGCTTCTCATTTTCCTTTTCCCTGCTTCCAGCTATATGAGTCACCTTCGGTGTGAAAGTATTCTGACTGAGAATTTCCTTAGTAAGTCACAGAGTCAGACACATTTCCCGGTCACTCAAAGAAATGCTCTTATCTCCTTCTTATTTGGAAGAGTGTCTTGCAGAGGCATTTAATCTGGTCCGACATAATTTTTTGGGCTTCCCATGGGATTTTTCCATATGGTTCCCAAGTGATTGAATAAATATCACTTCTGTCTTTTTTTATTTTAGAAAAAAAGAGCTGCTGTTTATTTTCTTGTTTAGTTGATGTTGGTAAATCCCATCAGAGAGAGAGAGAGAGAGAGAGAGAGAGAGAGAGAGAGAGAGAGAGAGAGAGAGAGAGAGAGAGAGAGAGGGGGGGGGGGAGAAGGGGGAGAGAGAGAGAGAGAGAGAGAGAGAGAGAGAGAGAGAGAGAGAGAGAGAGAGAGAGGGAGAGAGAGGGGGAGAGAGAGAGCGCAAGCATCTGCAAGCATCTGAGGCTGCTACTGAGCTTTTGTGCTCAAGATTAGTGCTCTACCACTTGAATCACCAGCTCTGTGTGTGTGTGTGTGTGTGTGTGTGTGTGTGTGTAGCTGAAGAGTCTCACAGATGCTCCTGTTCAACCTAGCTTTAAACTGTGATCCTTAGATCTCACTCTCCTGAATAATTATGGTGATACGAGCCACCAGGGTCCAGCTAGTAGAGTATTTTGTAGCCACTTCACATCATGTCACATGACAACAACAAATCTCAGGAGAAGACTTCATATCCTAATGCTTCCTTGTGACAAGCCAATAAGATGGTCATAGGTAGCTCTCAGAGCTCTTAGCAGTGTATGCTGTATTTGTACAAAACTCAATTGAGAGACTTCTGCCCAGCTATGGTAAAGCAGATGAGGCAGAGTAAACAGTATTGCACCCACATGCTTGTATGAGGAAGTGGTTGAAGGGTGAAATGTGTATTTTGGTCAAGAGAACCTTCAACTATGTTTTCTTTTCCATGTTGATTATAAATCCTCCATCCCAGAAATCTAATAATATCCAAGTTTGAAAGAATTGTTGGCTGTAAAAACCCCAATCTGTAACATTTATACATCTAAGGAAAGCCTTTAATTCTACAACGAAAAAGTCAGTCTTTATGCCCCATGCCACCTGCACTTGGAATAATTTATGTGCTTTTAATGCTAGGAATGAAGGGTTTCCATTTTAGGTATAAAATAAGTGTTTTGAAACTTACTTTTCAAAAACAATTTTCTAAACACATTACCAAATATCCTGGAGATGAATGACTGAGATGGCGTTTCATCATCATATTTTCCTGCTTTCAGTAAGCAGAAGTGAAGTCAGTATGTAGAAACATAGACTGAAGGCTGACAGTTTAACCAACAGCTGTAGGTTGAGATGCTTTGCTTTCAGGCATGTGGTCTGCCACTTGACTAGAAATGGGTGTTTCAGTCCTGAATAATGTTCCTGAGAGAGCAGGCCCACAGGCCTTAGCTGATGCATTTTGTCACGTCCACACAGATTCTTCAGATAGCAAGGTGATGTACAAGGACCTTTACATTCCAAAGAAAAATTTGAAAACTCAGCTGCGTTGCTGAAAGACCAAATAACTCATGTGTGATATGTCTAACTCATGTCAGATGACACATGTGAAGGTATGGCCATCCCCCAGTATCTTAGGTTTTCTTTGAAAAGAAAAAGTACATATTAACCACCAGATTTGGTAAATTTGTTCTAAAGGTTACAGATGTTCATAACCTTAAACAAATCAAAAACCTCTAAGATAGAAACAGCAAGACCCTTTCACCAACCAGGCACTGGTAGCTAATTCTAGCTGCTCAGGAGGCGGAGATCTGAGGATCAGGGTTCAAAGCCAGCCTGGACAGGAAAGCCCAAAAAACTCTTGTCTCCAGTAAGCCACCAGAGAGCAAGAAGTGGAGATCTGACTCAAAGTGTTAGAGCTAGTTTTGAACAAAAGGAGCTCAAGGATAATACCCAGGCCTTGAGTTCAAGTCCTTCATTAACCCACACTCTAAAACTAATCACTTTAAAAGTTGCCATGTAGTATTTGCTCTTTGATGTATATATATATGTATATATGTATGTATATATATATCTATCTATAGAAAAACTAGGATTAAAGATACAGTCTTTTAAATTACTTTTATCACTCGACAGAGAAAATGTATTCTTTTTTTGAGGATTTTAATATTTTTATTTATTAGATATTCTATCATAATGTATTATACATTAATTAGTGCAATAGATAACCATGTCATCACCTAGACAGGCAAATCCATTTTATCTTATTCATTAGTAATCCCTTTTACTCTTTCTCTTATGCTTTGCTTAATATACCCCAAATTTATTCTTTCAAAAATCCATGTAATATTTTATTTTGAAGGATGTTCTCACACCTATGCAATTCATTTTTTTATTATATGGATAATGAATTGCTTATTTTCTATGTGTGAACCTCATTATTTTCTGCTTTGGCCTGCAGTGCCACATAATTAAAAGGAATGAACTTTAACTTCTGAATGGGGTTAGCCATTGAAAAGATAACAGATTTGCAAATGGAGGGAAATCAGTATTTTTTTCCATTGTCTTCCTGTCCAAGCTGCATTTTCTGAAAGTGACTGAGCTAGTCCATAAATACCATTTTTTTTTAAGATGGAATGCTCTTTTACCATATGTCTGTCTGCTTCTGTCCAAGCATTGCTGGAGGTTAAATTCTAAGAACTGAGTCAAAGTTATGTCAATTCAACATTTTCATAGGTACTACCTAATTATTTACCAAAAAGATGCAAAGTTGGGCCTCTAAAATACTTTTTTTTAATAACACTGACAATCATTTTGCAATCTTACATCTATTGACTTTGGTACACAAGACTTCTATGAATCTCTTTGAGAAATCTAGTAGAGTTCAGCTGCTCCAAAAATCTAGGTGCTCCTCTTCTGAGAGGAAAATGACTATGTGAGTGTTTCTGGAGGCAGTGGAATAAATTCTACCTCCCTGAAATTCCTGTGTTGAAGACCTAACCCCAATGTAGCTTTTCCAGGAGACGTGTTCTTCAGAAGATAATTAAGATGAAATAAGATCATAAAAGCAGGACACTAATCATAAGGGACTGTGGCCTTGTAGGAGAGAAAAGGAAAAGATCTTTTTCAGCTATGACAAGACATAGTGAGAAGGAGGAAGAAAGCCCTGGTCCTCGCCTGACTGGGTTAGCTCCCTGATCTCAGATGTATACCTTCCACAGTTGAGAAGGAACACACTTAAAGTGTGCATTTAAGAGAGTACCTGTGGTCCAGAAGTGGGCAATTTCCATTCCCAGAATGGACAGGTTTTAACCACAACTGCAGAACCATATTGAAGTGTCAGCAAGAGTCTCAAAGGCTACAGAAGGAGCTGACATCCCAGGATGGGAAGTTCTAAGTAGTGAGGGCTTGGAAAAGAAGTCATGAAACTGTCAGAGAAAAGTCAGGTTCAAATAACTCAAGATGGCAATGGTCCACATTTTTATCTCCACTCTCCCCCGCCGCCCCACTCACCAAATGGAAAAAACTTTTCCTCACAGGACATATATTTCCAGGATAGCAGAAGACAGCAAGAAGTTTGAACTTCCAGCACTCTGTTGAGTAAATGTAACACAGAAGGGACTCAATAAATGTAAGTAATTGGCTGAGAAAATTCTGATGCTTAAATCATATCAGAGCAGGTCTAAAGGAGTATGAGTCCCTAAGTCATGACATAAGAGCAAGCTTCTGCACCAGTGTGTGTGTCCTAAGAAGGCCCATCTTTTGAGCTATCAATAGAGTATCCAACATAGAGGTAGACTTGTTTCCACCATTAAATCCATACATGCAGGAGCACAGTAGAGATTTTTGGGTCATTTCTACTAAGTTCATCAACGAGGGGTGGGAATAAGAGAAAAGCAAAATATATACTTTAAGATATTTACTTTGTCAAAAGCCCTTTTAACTTTAGTACATGATAAAGTTGTTTATATAATGTGGACCATCCATTACATAGTGGTCTAATTTAGTGTAGAGAAAAGAACAGTTTTATTATTCAATTTACAAAACCTGTCTAGAAGTTTCTGTTAGAACTATGCCAGTCTTTGCCTAAACATGATGACATGACATTTCAGGTTGAGAACATTGGCTCAAAGTTAGTTTGAAATCCAGACTTGTGTGAAATGAGACCCCAGTGAGTCAAGGTGTGTGATTGTTCCAAAAGGTTGGATGAATGCCAACCATTCCTAACTCACCATTTCCAATGCGATTTCAAAACATGAATAATTTTAGCTATCATTCACTGACAACAAGCAAGATATGAGATCGCAGTAGCAATCCCCCCTGATGATGTAAAACATACATTCACATTGCTTTAAAATTCCATATCAAATTCCACTTGTATCCATGAAGATGATTTCTAACAACAAACTCCCCATATCATAAAATGCAAAATGCAGGAATTTAAAACAAGGTATCGACTATTCAGAACGGGATGTAGAATCAAAGAAACTTGTCAACACTCTCAAAATTAGAATTTATATACTCACCATTTATTTTTGGACTTTTTCTTGAATGTCAGGCCAATATTTATAGAACCTGGGCTGAACTGAGTAGTTGCTTACCCTGTGGCGTGTGGCTGCTTTAGATGGTGTTTCCTGGAAGATCTCCACCTCTCCCTGCCTCCCAGCTAAAACCATACTTCATACCTGTATACAGTCTGGAATTTTACCATGCAATAATTCCTGAGTCACAGTCCTTCCTTCTTTAACAATTTAGACATTGCTGGGAAAAGCAGGAACAAATAGTTGATCATCAATTACCCCAGTTTAACTTATCCATATAAGAATTTATTCTTCATCTCCTCCACTTAAATTTTCTTTGAAATAGTAGTTGTCTCAGCCAATTTTGGAAGACTGTATATAATGCTTTGAGAGCCTTTACAAAATGGGTTGTTGTTTGTGAGGAACTTGCATGTGTGTACACACATATACACATGTACATACATAAACACATGACATGCACTGTTTATTCTGAGTGAAAAGAGCAATTCATAACTGAGGAAGCTGGCAGGATGTGCTGAAATATCCCGCAACAAAATTATGTAGATAGAAACTACAAGAAAAGAGAAAAGAAAAGCTAGCAGTCATAAGGAATTTCAGCATGAGGCTGTAACAGGAAAGTGTAGAAGAAAATGAGAAAAGAGAGGCACAGTGGTTTTGAAATGACATGCAAATTTACAGTCCAAAAATGGTTCCATTGTTGGATTTGCATATGCTTATTGATTTGAAAGAAACAGAATTAAAGTAATCTTAAAGGTTTAAGGGAATTATAATAGATTTAAGATTCTCTCTACATGCCTCAGTACCCCTAGGAAGTGTAAAAAGTTAGGTAATGAATTAAAAGATCAGAACTGTATTTCTTTATTATTATTTTTATTATTACTATTATTAATTTTTATGGGTTTTTTGCTGATATGAAGGCTTGAACTCAGATCCTAAGTGCTGTTCCTTAGCTACTTTGCTCAAAGATAGTGCTCTGGCATTTGAGCTTTAGCTCCACTTCCATCCTTTTGCTGGTTAATGGAAGATAAGAATCTCCCAGAGTTCTACCTGAATGGTTTCAAACCATGCTCCTCAGATGTCAGCCTCTTGAGTAACAATTGGACTGTATTTTTTATGTATAAATGTTTTTATTATAAAGGTGATCTACAGAGGGATTACATAAGTCAGGTAATGAGTATTTTTTAGACAGTGTCTCCCCTGGACTATATTTCCAAGGGAAGATACAACGAAGCTTTCCCTGCTTCAGGTTTGAATTGATAAAAAGCAAGGACTCATTTTCATATCAGAAATATTTAACCAGAAAGCCCTAGCACCTAACTTAGTTCTTAAGTTTGTGCCATTTAAAATAAAACATAAAATTTTCACAAAGGCACATGTTAGAGATTGATTCAAGCATCTTCCTGGTGGTGCATGGAGAAGAGGATGGCATTGTCACATCTTCCCACAAAGACTGTATCCCAACCAATTCACCCCCTCTATCACACTTTCCAAGTGCAGAATTGAGTTAAAGTTTGACACTGGTCTGCCAAGTTTCTTCTTTTATTGATATTATTATTTTCTTTTTCATCTAGTCTTTACTCCATTTTCTCCTCTTTCCCCAATGGTCCTCACTTTTTATAAATATTACATTTATAAGCCGGGATGCTTATACATCCTTGAAAAATGGAAATGTCTTAAGTCACACAAACGGTATTACATTGCAGAATGTCTGTTTCTTGCTTGCAACACTCAGCAGTACAAGGCTGAGATACATCCATGCTCCCCTATAACATTGTGGCTCACGGGTTTTGATACTGTCTGGAAATTAATAAGCTGATTTGGCCATACTAAGCTGCTAAACTTGGTGGATGGCAGTGCAGCTCTCTACACAGTAAGCTCACAAAAGGAGGAAGAGAAGATTTTCTGAGAACAGTGGTAGTTTTACTGTTGTCTGTAGAACATCCACAGTAGGCATTGGGCTCTAGGAATGAGCTTCCAAGAAAGCTGTCATCTAGTTTAGGCTTTCAGTCATGATTTAGGCCATCAGCATACATTGAAGGAAGAGATTACCTCAGAAAAACGAATAGTGTGCAAAAGACTTAAGGACTGTTGACCATGGAGCTGTAGGCCACCCCAACAGAGGCCTGGGCTCCCAGGGCAAATGGGTCATAATGCTGGACCATGCATAGAGAGGATGCAGTAGCCAGAGTCAGAAGCCATGCCTCTGCGAGCTGCGCTAAACCAGTCGAAGAGACAGTTGGATTAGAAAGAACATAGCTTCTGTGTACGTATTGTTTGTGGGTGCTTTCATGTTCTCAGTAGTGGAGTTGTGTGGCATTGACAGGGTGACAAGCCTGCAAAGCAGAAAATATTTACTATCTTCCTTTTTTTTTAAGGCTCTTCCTTAGATGAAAATAGGGGCAAAACAAGCTGTTATTATGAACCCTTAATATTGTGCCACAATTTGCACAGAGGGGAAAAAACTGAAAGTGAAAAAGAAATGTACTCATTACTTGACTTATGTAACTGTAGCCCCTCTGTACATCACCTTTACAATAACAATTGAAAACATTTTACAAAAGCACAATACACTTGAAAAAAAAGTAAATGCAGCCTTTGTAGCAGCATTATAAAGAAAGCGGATAGTAAAGGAGATCTCTATCAACTCTCAGATATACAGGGGCTGCCTCCCTTTCAAGTTGAGAATTCCAGTTTTAGGTAATTTGGAAATCACTGTTTTTCTTTGGGACTCTCCTTTACAGGTTAATACTCCTCTTTCTGAGACCTTGCTTTGAAGATAATCTGCATCAAAAAGGAATTGTAAATTGCAAATGTAGACGAAAACACATTTTTATTTCTAATTAATGAGTTTTTATCTTTCCTTTTGAAATCCGAGCTTTACTTTAAAAAAAAGTCATATATTAATTAAGTTGCTATAACCAAGGCCAGGCATTGTTCCTTCTGCCAACACTAATTTCCAGAAGAAAAAAAACACATTTTTTAAATGCATTTTCTTTGAGTAAGTATATGAATATTTTTATGTATTTGAAACAATTATCTGTAAGTAGTTGTATGAAGAAGTTGCCATTTAACAAAGCAGTTTATGAATGCAAAATGTTTTTTTTATCAGTCACTCCTTTTAATATTCTCACCCTTCCTTGCCCTTAAAATTTTAATCTATTTAACAATTTTTTTTAAGTATTTGTTCTGAGAACCAATGGCTCATGCCTATAATTTTAGCTACTCAGGAAACAGATCTGAGGGTTGAGGTTTGAAGCCAGCCTGGGTGGGAAAGCCCAAGAGACTCTTTATCACAAATTACCTGCCAAAATGCTGGTAGAACACTAGCATTAAGAAAAAAAAATACCTTAGAGACAGCACCCAGACTCTGAGTTCAAGTCCCAGGATTGGCATGCACACACACACACACACACACACACACACACACACACACACACACACAAAACATGCTAAGGGTATGTGGATATGTGATGTGTGGGTGTTTGTATAAAGGGATCCTAGGATCCTACGTTAAATTTCCAAGACTAATGAAGACACTAAGCTAAAATCCATCCATCCATATACATACCTATGTTCTGAATCTCGGCTACACATTGGAATCATCTACGAGCTTTGACCAAGATTCCATTCCCAGTTACTTGAATGATTCTCAGGTCCATTTCAGTCATTGGACTTTTTCCTCTGTGTAATTATGATACGATGTCACACTTGGAAACTATTGTTGTACATAAGTACTTCAGGAAATCAGGGGGAGGAATGGCAGGAGAAACGGTTAAAAATTATAATAGAAAAGCTGCTTGCAAATTTGTTTATGAAATGAAGTAGATGAATTCTCCAACAGGACAACGGAGCTCATCAGAGTTAGGTAACATGGAATGTATGGAGTCTATAATGTCCTATGGAGCACTCACATAACATCAAAATCCTGTGGGAAAAGTAAGGAAAGAAAGAGGGAGAGGGAGTCAGGATATGGAAGTAAGAGTCTTATCTTTGTGATTATTGTTCTTAAGTTATTTCTTTTAAGTTATTGTTCTTTTAAGTTATTGTTCTTATTTCTTTTCTCACTTCCCCTTTATGGTTTATCTCATGTTGTTACTGTATCTGACTTTGGTACCTAGTATATTGTATTTACAGTTATTTATTTGAAATAGGAAAGGGAAGGGGAAAAACAAGATGATTTGGAGAGGGTGGAGGGTGAGGGAAAGTGGGAGAAAACATGGGAAGGGGTATCAATGTTCAAGAAGTTATGTACCCACTACCTGATGAATGTAACTATAACTCCCTATACATCACCCCAGCAATAAAAAAAAAAGAAGAGTGAGACACAGCAAAATTTTTACATGTTGCAATCCTTAAGATCCAAGTGTACTTGATCTCCTGTGTTTCTCTTCCAAGCTACTTACAGAATGAGCAGATCTCAAATGCAAAGCAGCAAATTATAATTAAGGGGAGAGCAACACACAGCACAATAAGTTTAACCTTGTGAATGAGAGATACTGGTGCATTTTGAACACTTATGGTCTAGCAAGGTGCCATCTGGGTGAGAAAGTGGAAAAAGTCTGGGGGTGGAAAATGAAGAGATAATACATGATTTGCTTTGGTTGCAGGTAGCAATGATGAAAGTGATGTTTCTCTTTGGGCTTAAGAGACATGAAGTATTGATTTTTACCAACATTTCAATGTTACTTCATTAACAATGAATCTAAATTCAAGAGAAAAAAGGCATAAAATAATTTGGATATTTAGTCCTTTTCTGTTTTCTGTGGGCAGCACAGATCCTATTTATTCTCTTGGGCCATTCCGCAAGAACTGGACACCTGACCCAATCATTTCACTCTCTGAAATGGATTACCTAACCACCTACAGAGGACTGCCATGTAGTACTTGGTAACGTACTTTAATCTCGTCATGTTGGGCAATATCTTCATCTTCTTACTAGTAAAGTACTTTTGCCAAGTTTGATTCTTGTGAGAACAAAAAAATATATACAAAAATAACTCTTTGGGCCGGGAGTTTGGCCTAGTGGTAGAGTGCTTGCCTAGCATGCATGAAGACCAGGGTTCAATTCCTCAGTACCACATACATAGCAAAAAACCAGAAATGGTGCTGAGGCTCAAGTGGTAGAGTGCTAGCCTTGAGAAAGTCCAAGGACAGTGCTCAGGCCCTGAGCCCAATCCCAGGACTGGCAAAAAAGAAAAACAACAACAACAAAAAAAACCCAACCAAACAAAAAAACCCTCAGTCTATACTTTCAGAATTGCTAGCTGTAGCTGGTACTAAGGGAAAGCTCGGCCTCATGGCCCTACCTAGGTAGAAAATGGCAGCCAGGACTAGATTCAACATGGGGGAGGGAGATGACACAGCAAATACCCATCAGACTCCTCTGGCTCTGAGTCCTAGCACACATGTCCTTTGATGCTGTGCCTGGCACATGTCCTAGTCTCTATCCAACCCAGAACCTTTTCTGTACTCCTGCATGGAGATGGGAGAACTAAGCCTTGGGAAACTTCTGTGTTCATGCTCCAAGATGGAAACGAATCGTAAGAGTTCTCACAGCCCAAGTGCACCCTTGATCAACTGGTCATGAACATACCCTAAATGGCCAGGGGCCCGGTATATAGCATGCCCCATGAGACACCTGGCTCTCCAGAGTCCTCTCTTTACACACTTTACTGTCCTTTAAGTTTGTTTGCTTTGTGTCAGTAGTGGGGCTTACACTCAGGGCCTGGATGTTGTCCCTAAGAATTTTTTTTTTTTTTTTTTTTGCTCAAGGCTACCATTCTACCATTTTGAGCCACAATGCCACTTCCAGTTTTCTGGTGATTAACTGGAGATAAGAATCTCACAGCCTTTCCTGTCCCTGGCTTAGAACTACAGTCCTCAGATCTCAGCCTCCTGAGTGGGCTAAGATTACAGGCCTGAGCCTATAACCAGCACCCAGCTTTCCTTTATGTTTTCTTTTTCATTATTTAGAGAATACTTTATTAGTTTCTGTAATCAAACCCACATACATAAGACCTTGCATATTTAATACAGTGTGTTTATTTCTGTACAAATGAAAAAAAATTAAGTTTAACATTTCTAGACCAATATGGCTATTAATTTCTGTACAATGCCAACTCAACACGGTAAACTGGGATGCTTTTTGAGAAGTTGACAGCACAGCTAAAGTTTCCAAAAATTCAAATTATATATATTGATATATATATTTATATTTATAGAAAAAATCAATAATAGCAGTATGTTATGCCTTGATAGCAACAGCTTTTCCAGGTTCTGTAGTCATCTGAACAAAATTAGACATCTAGCACACTCCATTAATAAAAAGAAAAAGATAAAAAACAAAACCCCAGAAAAATAAGAAGTTCTGTTACTGTTGTGGTACCTGGCACCATTTTTTATTAGCTTCTCAATCATCATCTGGAAAGAAAACTTTCTTGAGTAACATAATTAAAAACAGCTCTGATAAACACAGTCACTACTATGTATCATAAAGCAGGTACAGGTATTTTATATTCACAGAGGGATGATACAGTACTGTCCTATGTCTATAATACTAGAGGATACAATTAAAAAGGAATTATGGAGACTTGATTCTATTTTTCCAGCAGAAGGCCCAAAGGATGGTATGACACAGCTCTGTAAAGAAATGCACTGTCTTAGACAGGATTTCCTTCCATTAGTGGCACAGTTCTAAGAACTCACTCCATCAGCTATAAACCATTCGAAAATGGAGGTGTAGGAGCAAGAAGAAAAAAAAAACCCAAACAACAAAACAAAAGCTAGACCCACAACCACTGGTTTCATACAAACATGACTGAATGAAGGCAAGAAGACTCCACCTAACATTATTTTACCAAATCTGTTATGTTTAAATGGTGAGAGCTCCACACAAGGAGATGCCAAAGTTGCCAGGCAATGCACGCTTGGATATGTGCAAGGATACTGACATTAATATTTAATCATTTGCTCACTCATCCAGGAAGGAAAGCTAAGTTACTACTGTACTTGGATGGTGTTCAATCCAATTACCATGTTATAAAAATAGCAAGCTGCCATAATAAAAAAATAAGGCTCTTCTACCCAGCCCCCTTTATCTTTAGTTCACTTCCAAGGCATCCACATAACCATAGCCAAAGAATGCAAGGAAGGTAAAGAAACAGCATTCTGATGTATTAGCTGGGACCAACACATTGTTCAGGTTGAACTATTTATTCCTCTGTGGTGTTACTTTAAGTTTTTAATTGACAGAGAAAAGTATCCCAAGCCCAGGATGGTATCAGCTCCCATTCTACTTATGAAATTTTCAGAAAAAGATGGTTTCTCCTTTCCAGTATTCACAGAGCTAGAAAGGTAGACATCTCCAGCAAGGCTGTCTGTCCCCAATGAGAGTTATCTCCAAGGTGACTTTTAGGAAACCTAAATAGGGTTGACAGATAATGGTGAGAAATAGTTCAGAACTATAACTCTTACAAAATGTTACACTGTACGTTTTAATTTGGAGATGGATGGCAATGTTTGAGCCTGAAGTACAACAGGCAACAGGCATCTGGATGGATTTGAATTTGAAGTTCTTTTTTTTTTTTACACAACTGCTGCTCTTGAAATCTAAGATAAGACATGTTGCTCTAAGACAAAGAATTTATTAAGATGTAAAGAGTTCTTCCACACAATAGGAATTGATTGCTTCATTTAAGATCTGAGAAGAAAGGACAAAAAATTGTTACAGTCATTAAACATGAGAGACTCTGATAGATGGAAACCACCTTTTCAAAGAAGTACACATGCTTTTGAAATATTAGCAGAGCAGGTAAATGAGAACAGAAGATTACATTGGATTTTCTGTAGCTCAGTCCCTGCTGGAAATTCACTGCTAGCGAGTGGGAACAAAGTATTACTTGACTTGGTCTGGCAATTAACCAGCATTTGGGGAGAACAAATTATAAGCAGTATGGTTATTTTTCTTTTTTCAAACATCTCCACCTTTCATCATTCAAATTCAATAAATGACACATTTTCCCCTCTCCAGATGCCTGACAAAATGAGTCAACATTTTGCCTATCACAGCTAACTGATTGTGAAGTGTCTCGTTCACAATCTGACAAAAATAAATAAATGTACCAAGTTAGGAAAAGAAGCTCAGAGACAAAATTAGTAGGCCATTTATATGAATCCTATGTGCCTGGAAAACAGGTGAAATGGTCCTAAAGTCAGGCTTGCGGCGGTTGCAAGGAAAGTGTTCCAGCTGGGAACATGATGGATAATTAAAACTGTGCTTTTCACGTCAAACATACACCCTTGGCTCTGAACAATTTGTCCCAGGTGCTGCTTGAATGATGGCAAGAATTGCATGTCTGTCCCCCAAGACAGAATTTTGGAGTCTCAATCACAGCTTTTTTTTTTTTTTTTAAATGCATGCACTCTTTAGTTTCCTAAAGCAGAGAACTAGAAGTAACATGCCATGAAAACAAGTTCACAATGCAATTCCGAGTTGAGAGCAGCCTGGTGTCATTTAACTTCAGCCTGTAACATTTTGGGCACTCTGAGTTGCAGATGGAAAATGGGAAACTTCCTTTTGAAGTGCTCTAAGCTAGCAAACAAAAGAGGTGAGTAGTAGTAGGTTTTCAAATTCCAGTGTGTTGGATGTCTCAGGAACACACGTTAAAGGACTTCCATCCTTATGGTTGCCTCCTGTATTCCAGGACTATTTTCTACTGGGAATCCTATGTGATTCTGATCCTGTTGTTTGGAACAAAGTTTAAAAAATTCTGCTTACTTAAAATTTTTGGTGCTTCTTCTAGGAAAGAGATTCTCCCCACTAGACAAATGTAGAATGACACATTCAACATTTATTGAGCACTGTTTTGTTTTTGCCCTTTGCTAAACTGTCCAGGGTAGAATAGTAAACAACAGCAACAACAACAACAAAAAAGGTAGCCAATAGTTAAAGTCAAGCAGCTGACAGCATTGGGGTGAGAGAAAGGAAATAGAGCAGCATACCAAAACTGTTATGAAATTACACCTCTGGTGAGTTCTACTAGAGGTAATACATGGTATTAAAACAGTAGAAGAATCAATAAGATTACATGCATTTCATGAACTCAGCTACAGGACCTCTCTCATGTCTAAATTCAGAAAGATTTCATTTAATGTCTTCCTCTTAAGATATCATATTTGTCAGCCTACTATTCATGCCCTGCTGGGTTGCAAAATGCTGGAATTGGTTAGTGTTTATGTCTTACATAGGCATGCTGGGATACCATGTGGTGCTCTCAACCACAGGCTGGAACCAGAAATCTTACCTTTAAAATAAATCATACAATCCAATGAAAGAAGGAAGCATTCATGAGACATCTAACCCCATCATACACATCTTTGTCTAGAAAAGCAACTAGCACGAAGAAACAAGGCATTTTGAAAGGTCCAGATACTTTGCATACTAAATTCTATTGCTAAATGCTTCTTGCTCAGAAACCAGTATTTTTGGATATGCTGAGAAGGCAATAAAGTTCAACTATTCACTAGATGTGTCATAAGACAAGACAAGCAAGAACTTGGCTCTGGGTTCAAGCCCCAGTAGTAGCACAAAGAAAACAAAACAAAATCCTCTAAAACCTAGGCATTGGAGCCAGTTGCACGTGGCTCATGCCTGTAATCCTAGCTACTGAAGAGGCTGAGATCTGAGAATCAGAGTTTTGAAACTAGTCCAGGCTTATTTGCAATTAACCATTTAAAAGCCAAAATGGAGATATGGCTCAAGTGCTAGTGCACCAGGCTTGAGTGGGCAAGGCCCTAGAGTTCAAGCCCTAGTACCACAATGCACTCAAACACATGTACACAAGCACATATAAACTACACACATATATACACCACACATACAAACACACACATACTAATTATAGGAAAGAAAAGAGAGGTAGACTGCAGATGAAAATATACTCAGTTAAATAGACTTACATAGTTGTAACTTTTAAGAATCTGAAGTGACTATGCTACCTTATTACATTAGAAAGTTATCAAATTGAGGGCCAGACATCATAGTGCACACCTGTAATATGAGCTGTTTAAGAGATAGGTACAGGAGGATTGAAAAACCAATTGAAAACAAAAGGTCTGGGAGGCCTGCTCAAGTGGGAAAATATTCGCCTAACCAAATTGCACATTGAAAATGGACTAGACCCAAATAGCTAAGAACAAAAGACCTTGAAGTGTGGATAGTGGTGCCCTCGTTTGTTTGTTCAATCTTTTTTGCTTAGATCCTGGGGCAGATGTTGAGAATGCAGTAAAAAGCGAATAGCAAGCAGCCCTACTCTCATCAAGGCCTCTCATAATCACAGCAGTAAAAACCAGAGCCGTTCCCTATATGCAGGCACTATTAGTATTTGTGGAACAGGAAACTGAATAGCTTTATATGCCCATTCTATGGGACTAGGTCATAGTCCAGAGGAGGAACATGAACCTTGAAGCTGGACACTTGGATTCGAATCCCACTTCTGTTGCTTGAGTCACTGTAGAGCATCTTGTGGCCTGTTGAGCACCTGATCCCTTTTGACTTCCACGAATTATTGTTAGGTGCATCAGAAATGTCATGGTAAACTCTTGTGCCGCAAGTCTCCAGAATGTTATCCGCTTGGATCCAGACTTCTGACTCCTCTAGTCTCATTCCCAGTGAGGGAGACTCCACTCCCATCATCCCATTTCGGCAGAATCATTTCACTCGAGGTTTGCCCAGGAAATGGGGAGAATGGTTTGCATAGCACTGCCCATTCCATTTTATTCCCAGGCCGCCTTTATGGTTCAAAACCTTCTTTCTACTCTTCTACCCTTGCCATGTGTGACTTCTAAGTCACTTAGCTCTTTACCATAATCTTCCCCTTCATCCTGTAGATTCTTTTAATGCTATGAGCTTCTTCAAGACGCCAGCCTACTTTCTAGCATTATATTCCAGCATCCTCAGAAGAAAGTGTGAAACAAACACAATTTGGAATGTAAGTATGATTGTAATTGTACATAAAGGACCAGAGCACATGGATATTGGTGACCTGACACTTCCAGAACCTTAAAGGTTCTATGATGGTGCCACGGATTTAGGAAATTCTTTCATACTGAACCGAACAAAGCAATTTGTATCCATTACTGATTCTTATGTAGGACAGATCTGAGAGACCATTGTTTTATAGACAAAATGAGGATAGCACAGAAATATGCAAACATTCAGTCTAGTAGTTATTAGATCCAAGAGAAAGAACAGAATACTGGCTTAGCATCTGAGGAGGGATATAGGAAGTTTTAAGTGAAAAAGAGAGAAATTTTATTAATTTGAGGTGTTTAATCTTCATGATGTTAAATATAAAGATGTTTGGCTTTCTAAATTCTCAAACTAGATTTCTAAGCTGTTACTAAAATGATTTAATATTTTAAAGAGGCCAATTATCTTTCCATCTGAAATATAAGTCTGTAAATTGATTGCCAAAGAGCATCTACTTAACATTCTGTTTAGGAACATTTCAGAAATATAATCCTTTTACCCTCGGTATATTTGGCACCAAACCTACTTTAAAAAGTAATTACTATGATGTTTTCTGTAAAGACTGTCTGTGATGAATAAATTATTTCAATTATCTTTATTCGCTAATATAGTTCAAAATGCATATTCTTAGTTCAGAAAAGGCAGAGGCAAGAGCTAAAAAAGAAAAGAAAATGAAAAGAAGCAATAAACACAAAAGAAAAAATAAAGAAAAGAAAGAAGTTGTTCAAGCTTAGCCTTCAATCCTTTGACTGTTTTTAAAAGCTCTTGATTAGCAACATAGTTTAGAGTCTTATTTAATGAAAACAAGTCCTCTTTGATTTGATTCCCCTCTGGCATAGACTTTATAATAATAAATATGTGGAGTGTGGTTTTCTCTAATTTTATGAATCAAGGTCTTTCCCAAATGTACTCCCAAAAAATAAGACTCGTGTTTTACCCAGTAGCCTTAGCTCCAGTCTCTCCATCAAGTTTCTCTGCAGTTATAAGTTGCATGGAATCCACACTAACAAGGCCTACTGTACCCTTGAAATTGTGGAGATAAATGTGGAGGTCACTGAGCAAGCAGACACCTGGTGAATGTCCATTAACTTCTGACCAACAGTCCTTAATTCACGGGACTTCACTTGACTCTACCTCACCTTTGTAAATGCTCCATCCACAATAATGTCACCTCCTACAGTTTTTGCAACTGGCTGCAAATATTTTGCATTGTTAAGAAGATGAGATATAGACAATTAAGATATTATATACTGTTTTAAATTAATTTTATTTTGGTGAAGATAATTTGAAGTGGATGTGTAGTTAACTCACACTTTTTCTTATGAATACAGGAAGACAGTAATAATATAGTAAAGCTCTTATTAAAGCTCAAATACAGACTATTTAGTGTAATGGCTTAGAAAGCCAAAGTCCAAGTTCAGCAAAATAAAAGTAAGTGCCAGGAAGCAGGTACTCAACAAGGGTGAGGTAGGGTCCAAGGTAAGGGGGTAAACAATTAAAGAGGAGAGGAAGAAAAGATAGATAAAAATCCAATGTGTATTCTAAAAAAATAAGAAGAATGAGGGGAGGGGAGAGGGAGGGAGGGATGGGTAAGAATGTTGAAAGGGGCGACAGTGATCAAGATATATTGTACACATAAAACTGCTTTGTTAAATGGCAACTCCTTTGAACAATTACTTAAAGATAGTAATAAAAAAAAAAGAAAAAGCAATGTGTAGAGTTGGCAACCTCAAGAGTAGGCCCACCTATGGGATTAACTGGATTGACTTGAATGGTCTGTCTATAAGGCCTTCTGGTTTCTAGAAGAATTTGGCCTTAGGGTACTTGAACAGGCACAGCAGGGAACAAGGCTTTCTTCTTTCTGGTGCTCAATTTTCCTACCATATGACAACCTGGTCATAATATACAAAGTGGTTATATTTTAATCGAGTGTTTCAACATTCTTTTCAAGTAGTGATCAGAAAAAAGTTCGACCTTTTTCTCCTCTGGTCTTTATTCTACTGAATTCATCTGACATTTATGAGTATTATCCATGGTAAACCTGCTTTCCCAATTCTATCTCTTCTTTACAGAGAAGCCCCACTGCCTTCTGAACTGTCTCTGGGGAGGAGTTAAAAGGTAAAACAGAATGGGTAAGGCTGCAATGGCGGCTCTCATTATATAATCAGAATAACAAGGATGGCGTCATTCCTGCGTGCGAGTGTTTTGTGGCCAACCTGAATTTTCCTGAATGAGGGAAAAAAGGTAGCATAGAATGTCAGGGCAACAAGATCACCACGAAGCTTTTTCCCAGAGCTGTCTATTACTGGCTGAACTGTGAGCACGTGCACACACACACACACACACTCCCACACCAACATACATTTCTCGCACACTAGAATATGGACATACAGAAACAGGTTCCTTAAAGACACAATTCTCATTAAATGAGGTCGAATGCCTAGGCATGAATCTTATATGTCTGTGTCCTTACAAGAAGAGCTTACTATACCAATATTCAGAGACTAGAAGGATATCACGTGAGGACACAAGGACCAGGTGGCTATGTGCAAAGCCAAGGAGGGAGTCCCCAGGAGAAATCCAACCTGACTTCATCTTCATGTCAGATTTCCAGCTTCCAGAATTGTAAATAATAATAATAATAATAATAATAATAATAATAAATTTGGGCCAGTAGTTTGGCCTAGTGATAGAGTGCTTGCCTAGCATGCACAAAGACCCAGATTCGATTCCTCGATACCACATACATAGAAAAAGCTGGAAATGCTGCTGTGGTTCAAGTGTTAGAGCTCTAGCCTTGAGAAAGCAGAAGGACAGTGCTCAAGCTCTGAGTTCAAGCCTCAAGACTGGCAAAAAATTAATAATTTTCTGTTGTTTAAGCTATCCAGTGTGGTATTTTGCTATGGCAGGCCTGAGTTGACTAATAACGTCCAAAGTAATTCTCATCAATTCAAGTACAGTAATTCTTTCATCTGTCCCCAAATCGCCCCAGCACCTAGTTATACATTTAATAGATGTTTCTTATAAAAATATTTTATTTCAAGTCACATGCCTTGAAGGGAGGAAATGTAAAATGTTGACATCTAACAGGATTATATTTGACTTGCATTAGAATGTTAGAAGTCAGAGGGTTTTTTTTTTTCCTTCCCCTTTGAGTGGTGGGAAAGTTAATGGGAAAAATATATAAATGAAGTTGATGCTGCTGCCACTTGCTTGATGGAGTATTACCTGACTGATGTGTTATTGGCAAAAACATCTGGACAGACTAATTTATTTCCCTTTGTGAAGAGTGTGTGGATTTAAAATTGATACCTTTAACTTAGTGGCTCTGTGTAGAGGGCCCCACACTCAGGCTTTACATTTTATTTTTTATTTTTATTTTTGCCAGGAGCTCAGAGCCCAAGACAGTGAGTTTTTTTTTTTTTTTTTTACTCCCAGTTTAAAGAGATTCCTCAGTGCACTGGGCTTCCCACAGGAATTAACTGGATGGGACTAAGCTACCTTAGCCAGAGTAATTAACTAAAGAAAAAAAAAAAAAAGAAAGAAAACAAGCAGCTCTTCTATTCCATTTAATGCTCACGAATACCTTTCTAGCACTTCAAAATCATGCCGAATTTTCAGGCCAGATTCCCTTTTCCTTTTCAAAAATTTTAAAAGACAGGATTTTACATGTTGACAAGGCTGGTTAGTCTCAAACTCCTAGGTTCAAATCATCGTTTTACCTTAGCCTACAACAGAGTAGCTACGTCTAAAGATGCCTTCCACCATATCTAACTCGACTTTCCAATTTTCTGTTTGGTTTTCTGATGGTGAAGTGTTCTGCTATTGGGCTACATCTTCATTTATTTTGCGGGCATGTTTTGGTTGTTGTTTTTGTTTGTTTGCTTTTGATTTTATTGTATAGTCCAGACTAGTCTGGAATTCACCATATAGCTTAGGCTGACTTCGAAACCTCAATCCTCCTTCCTCAGCCTCCCCAGTGGTAGGATGTTAGGACAAATTCCATTCATAAGATCAGTGTTGCATCCAGAAAGGATTGGATCCAATCTATCAGCTTATTTCCTCTTTATCTGAGTCCATAAGGATAACTTGTCTCCAGCCACTGCCCATGCATGTACCAAGCTGCCATAAAATAGTATATGGAGACATTTTTCATGGTAATAGGTACTTCTCTATTAATAAATGTGTGTAAATATATGAATAGGAGTATTCCATAGCTCTCTAGAACTTCCCTTAAAGTTGTTTCTTAAACATGAGTTTCCTTCCTAGCAAAACAAGCATTGCCATTACCATTGTGCATCAAAGGAAAATAGGAAATAGTCTTGCAGAGCCCAGTCACGTTGCAAAGTGAAATGAGAATTCAGGTTGTGGCTGCTCTGAGGCCTTTTGCCCAAGACTTCACCAAGTACCTTCTTCCTGCCAGAAAGGCAAATGATGATGCATTTGCACTAACTGCCTTCATATATCTAGAGAGTTAGAGAGTTAGAGCTGCAGCATTGCCTGGGAATATAAATGAATATTCTTTTGCCATAAACAGATGTTCTTCCATTTCCTTCCTTAAGCATCAAACATTTCTGTTGTTGTTTGGAAAAAGGATCCAGAGTCATATTTTAGAGGAACCTTCATTCCCTTAAGGGAAAGAGAATTAATATTTAGTATGTAGTATTACTTGCAATGAATGATGCATATGTTACCACATTTAACTCTCCAATCCCCCTGTGTTAGGAGAAACTGTGGGCCCAATTTGAAGTTGAGAGTAAGCAAGCTTCCCCAGAGGCCACCCAGTGAGGAAATAGGCAGCTCAATCTCAACGATCTGTCAACAATTCTTCATCAGCCCTCTCATTCTACCTCATTCTCTGAGTCAACATTCCCTGGCCTAGGCTACTGTGACAACGTACCACAGACTGGGAGCTTCACAACAACAGAATTTCATTTCTTACTGTTTGGAGACATAGAAGTCCAAGGTCACCAGGACTAGAGTCTGGCAAAGGCCTGCTTCCTGGATGGTAATGGATTTTGTGTGTGTGTGTGTGTGTGTGTGTGTGTGTGTGTGTGTGTGTGTTCTCACACAGAGGAAGGGACAGGAGTCACTGTGTAAGTTGTCTTTTATAAGAAAAGTAATCTCACTCATCAGATTCTACTCTTCTGATAAATTACCTCCCCCAAATCTTCAAATGTCAGCACACTGGGAGCTAAGAATTAAGGCAGTACACAAACATGCAGTCTATTTAGCAACCCTAAAGGTGATTGATAGTTAGACTCCAAACATAATCTCTACCAATTAAATGACTTTTTGTGTCTGTTTATGAATATATCATAAAAGAAAAAAAATCACTCGAGAGTTTTACCAATTTTGAAGGGGATGTTCAAGATGTTCTGAATATCAAAAATAGGCTGGGTGACAGAAGAATTTGACTTGGAGGGTTCTGAAGACACCATAGGTGTACCACCTTAGGAAAAGTAGAAGAAAGTCCTTTCAAGGACAAATGAGCGGCATCAAACATGAAGGCTATTTGGTGTTTCTCTAGGAAAGAGATGCTTGGTCAGGGGCTGTTGTTTATATGTTGGCATAGTACATGTTATTTTGATTAGAAATATTTGGTCATTATTTAGATTTCATAAAATTAAACAGATGGGAAAAGTAGATTCATATAATTGTGTTTTCCAACAGTTGAAAGCTTTTAATCATGGAATGGTCTGTTTTAAAATTAAAATTGATTAAGTTATATTAAAAATGCAGCTCTTAGTCATACAGGACATGAAGTCTACATTAGCTTTATGGAGCTAGTGGCTACATGATTTGACAGCAACATTTTCAATATAAAGCGTAGAACTGAACAAATGGATATAATTTTAAAAGTAAATATGATTAGAGAAAATGACTTACTCCAGCAGTATTCTTTCTTGTTTCTACTATGCTTTCCTGAAAATTGACTTATTTTCTGATCCAAACAAATCACAAGGAAGTGAAGTGTCATAGAGCTAGAATTAAATGGGACTCACCGACAACCCCACCTTTGTTCTGACCCAGCCGAGTAACCTAGATCAAGACTCTACCTCCAAAGCCCTCATCTTCCTCACCGGCCAAAAGGAATTGGTCTAAAGTCTACTCTGATCTGATTTTGATCATCTAAATTCACTAAAGAATTAAAGTTGACTTATATGAGAGTAAATTATGTCATGTTCTGTTTACACTAGAGAAAAGTTATTTCCTCTTATTTATTAAACTTCTAATACATAGAATAATATCTTTGTACCAAATGAAGTTTGTGAATATGTCAGAAGTCAAGTACTTGTAGACCAAATCACCTGGAAACTGGAAATACACATGTAATACACAGGATAATATCTTTGTGCTAAATTACATTTCGTGAATATATCAGTAGTTAAGCACTTAAATAAGAAGAAATCAACCATAGGAGCCCCCCTCCCTCCCTCCCACTCTCGTCCTTTCCTTCTCCCTCTCCCTCCCTCCCCCTTCCCTCTCCTTCTTCCTCTCCCCTTTCCTTCTTCCCTTCCCCCCTCTTTCTCTTGCCAGTTTTGAGCACTGTCCTTGGACTTTCTCAAGGCTGGTGCTCTACCACTTTGAGCCACGGAGCCACTTCTAGTTTTCTGGTGGTTAATTGGAGGTGAGGGTCTCACGTACTTTCGTGCCCAGGGTTGTCTGTGAACTGCCATCCTCAGATCTCAGCTTTGTGAGTAGCTAGGATGACAAGTGTGAGCCACCCCACCCGGCTTTCCATGAGACTTTCATCTCCAATGAACAACCAGTGAACTGGAAGTGGTACTTTGGCTCAAGTGGTAGAGTGCTAGCCTTGAGCTGAAGACCTCTGGGACAGCACCCAGGCCCAGAGTTCAAATCCTATAACCGGCCAAAGACAAAATTTAAAATAAATAAAAATTAAAAATAAATATGTGCACAAATACATGTATGCTTACACATATGCATATCTATCCACACAAACATACACATAATAATGAGTTATATGTCAGTCAACAATAATTATTCCATCAGAATATAATATATAATTGAGATGAAAACTTCCTCCTATTACCTATCAATGCTGCAGCCATTGTAACATTGTAGCACAATGCATTATTCACATCTGTAGAAATAAAGTCATTCATCATGACCTTAAGAGCAACAGACTGAAATGCATGTATGTGTATATACATGTATGTGTGTGTGTATATAGATATATATATATACATATACTCTACCTGAATATACATGTACTCTCCCCCATGCACAAAGACACTAGGTGTCCTATGTGTGTAGTAGACTAGATCATCTAAATTTGTGTAAATACATTATGTGATGTTCACACAGTAACAACATTATCTAACAGTGAATTTATCTAAATATGTCGTTTCATTAAGGAAATTATTGCATTGCATATGGGAAGAAATTGGCTGGGGGTATTACAGAGAGAGGGGGGGTAGCGGTGAAGAATTGGCTTATGCCATATGGAGACTGGTCAGACAAGTCAAAACTCCATAAGGTAAAATTGTCCGGAAAGGCAAGCAGGCATTCTCTGGCATAAGCTAAAGCTGCCATTTTAAAGAAGAAATACTAGGGTTTTTTTTGTTGTTTGTTTGCTTTTCAGCCAGTTAGGTAATATAAGAAGAAACAGGAAGAGAAATAGTAACACGAAGTTGCAGAAGATATTCTGAGACCAGATGCCATGCCAGCTTTAGATAAGTTAGAAGCCATGGAGTTCAAGCCCTAGGCAACTAGGGAGTTTTAAGCAAAACAGAGCATGAGTCAAAAGCCTGAGTTGAAACAACTGAAGAGTCAGACTGCATGAAGAGATTGGGCAAAGAGATACATTAGCAATGTTTGCAATATTTCCAGAAGGCCAAATTTAGAGGCTGTGGTAACAGGAACAGGGAGAAGACATTTGAAAGAAAGATTTTGAGGAAAGACTAGACTATCCTTGGTCAGCAGAAAGTTTTGTCAGACAAAGGAAAAACAGAAATACAATGCAAACACCCAAAGCCTATTGATTACAAAGATGTTATATATTGCATTAGCCTCCATTGAGTATTTCTAGAGAAAGTATTTAGCTTAAGGGAATGTTCCCTTAAACCCCCAAAAGCCTCTTGAAATGTAATTATAGGTTTCTGGCCACCCTTTCTAGTTCTTAAAAGCATAACTAAAGTATAAGAATTCTTTTGGAAACATCCAAAGGGGTAACAATGTTCAAGAACTAATGTACTCACTACCTTACGAATGTAACTGTAACCCCTCTATACAACATCCAGATAATAATAATAATAATAATAATAATAATAATAATAATGAATTCTGCAGGGATGTGGAGGGAACCTTGTCTCTTGGCCTCTTCCAGGAAATTCCAGGAAGTTAGTCTATACATCTGTGATTTTTTCCCCTGGTATGAATCTTGAAGATTCAGCAGGGCTGTGGTGGAATACAAGCACTGGATCCTTCTCTGCTCTGGAAAGCTACTGCCCTAACATCAGCCTAGTCCTGAGGTGTAAACCCTGTTCTAAAATAGAAAAGCCTGAATGTATTACCTAGGTCCATTCCACTGGAAAACCCAACAGATTGCTTTGGAAATTCACTCAAATGTGTGTGGACTCACGGTGTGTAGCCTGAATTCAGGGAATATTTACTTTGGGGCTTTAGATGTATACTTGTCTGAGGAAATAAGTAAGGCTGACTTTGACGAGCACTCTGAATGTACTTGGAATGGATACTTTTGTTCTTTGTACTGTAATTTTTGGTTTGCCATGTTGTGTTATTGGGTTGCTCCTTTACGCATAATAGAAATTCATTGTTCACCATCTAATATGCCATCCGCTAGACACAAAAGTACAGGGGGTAGAGTTGACATATAAATTTAAGGACCTGAGAACTCAAATTTGCAGATAAATCTGATTAAATATTTCAATGACATCTAAATGACTATTTTCTGAGCATTATGGCTTCTTAGAGGTATGAAAGGGGTATGCTTTCTTTCTTTCTTTTTCTTTCTTTCTCTTTCTTTCTCTTTCTTCCTTCCTTTCTTCCTTTCTCTCTTTCTCTCTTTCTCTCTTTCTCTCTTTCTCTCTTTCTCTTTTTCTCTCTCTCTTTCTTTCTTTCTTTCTTTCTTTCTTTCTTTCTTTCTTTCTTTCTTTCTTTCTTTCTTTCTTTCTTTCTTTCTTTCTTTCCTTTCTTTCCCAGTCCTTGGGCTTGAACTCAGGGCCTGAGCACTGTCCTTGGGCTTTTTCAAGGCTGGAGCTCTACCATTTGAGCCATAGCACTATTTCTAGCTTTTTCTATGTATGTGATAATGAGAAATTGAACCCAGGTCTTCATGCTTGCTAGGCAAGCACTATTCCACTGGGACATACTCCTGACCTGAAAGATATATCTTGAATTCTGTATCAGTGTAATCTCTTTGATCCTACTAAAATCTGGAAGAACACAATTGTACTTTCTTTGTTCTTTTTTTTTAATATAAATTAACCCATTTATTGTAGGCTAGGGATATCTCAGATGGTAGAGCTTCTACTGGTCTTTTAATTCCTTCAGTCTTCTAATAGCAGACTTGACTGTGACCGCAGAAGTGGTGTTGTAGGTCCAGGCTACACCAGCCACTGTTTTCATGCAGGAACCACAGTACCAGATGCCCACAGCTCGCCTCTTCATCTTGGTCTTGCCACAGAAGGAGCAGGTGTACTTGGCATGCTGATTTCAATTTTTTTCACCATCTTCCGGAGTGAGGCACCATAGCGGGTGCCATATTTACCGACGATGCCGACCTTCTTGGTGCATTTGACCATATTGCCACAACTCAGGTCCAGGCCCAGAGACTGTACTTTCTTTTTTTCATTTCTTTTCTTTCTTTTTTTCTTTCTTTCTTTCTTTCTTTTTTTTTGTGGGTCTTGGGGCTTGAACTCAGCCTGGGCACTGTCCTTCAGCTCTTCAGCTCAAGACTGAGAATCCTACCCCTGGGCCTGGGCGTTGTCTCTGAGCCCTTTAGCTCAAGGCTACATATCCTTGAGCCAAGCCCCACTTCCTGTTTTCTAAATGTTAAATTAGAGGTAGGAGTTTCAGGTGCCTTTTGTGCCTGGGCCGACTTTGAACCTTGATTCTCAGATCTCAGCCTCCTGAGTAGCTAGGATTACAGGCGTGAGCCACTGCAGCAGGCTCCAATTGTACTTTCTTTAGAACACAGTATTTCAGTTTTAGTGCAATTAAGCTCTTAAGCAGGAACATTTCTCATCATAAAAAATACCCTGTACATTTCAGGGCATTTAACAATATTCATGACTTTTACCCCTAGTAGCTAGCTCTTACTTCAACTATGTCTGACATTTTCTGAATGATAAATACATATCTAACTGGACATAGTCATCTTTTGTTTTGCAGAGAGGCTATTTCACTGAAGAAATTGGCATATATATTTTATTAATTGTATTTGACTAAAAATTAAATATCACGACTTCCAATATCTATGATATTAGAGTAATGGATAGGATTTAAGCAACCACTCAGAATTGATAACACTGAGAGCAGGGGGAAGTATCTCTCTCTCTCTCTCTCTTTCACACACACACACACACACACACACACACAACCTCTGTTTTGGTGAATCATAAAACTAGGAGAATCTCAGAAGAAAAGGAGAAAGGAAGGACTTAGTAGAGACAAAAGTGTCAAATCCACAATAGCATTTTGCTTGTAAAGAACAGGCTTTTTGTGCTGTAAAATTTGTTTTGATGGTGAGTGGACCTGAAGAAAAAACTCATGATTAAATCATATGAATATATTATTTTAACATTTGTAAAAAATATTATTCTCTCTTTTGAAAGTAGAATATAAGACTATAACTTTATTTTTGTATAAGACATTGTGTTAGGTGTTGAAGGGAATTAGATGGCTCGATGGCCAAACAGCATTTTCTCTGAAAAATCTAGTGAATTGGTTATACCCTTGTTTTATTCCACATTCTTTTCTCTCTGTACACAGAAGTGCATTTCCTAGCCTCTTTCAACTGGTTTCCTTGTAGATTTGACTAATTGGAGGGAATCGTCGTTTTGAAATAGTCCAGGGGAAAGACTTGGATGTAGTTAGGTTGCAATTGTTTAATATAACTTTTATTATCTTTAAGTAATTGTTTCAAGGGGCTTCAGTTCAACATGTCCATATACCAATACAGTGCACCTTGATCAATGTCATCTCTTCTATCCTCATTCTACCACATCTCTCCCTACCCACCATCCCATTCAGTTACCTGGTTCCATCTTCACATTTGTACATTGACCATCATGGTTATAGTCATCTGTCTTCCCTCCCTCCAGAACAACACACATTTCAGCTTTCTGGTACGCATGTTGTTAAACTGTGACTTCATTGTCCAAAGAAGTTAGACTTCTGAAGTCCTTCGGTAACCACTTCGGACACAGCTTTGTATCTCTCTTGGTCGATCTCCTGCTGGATATCTCTCCTTCCATGACCTCACATTTCGTCTGTCAGTCCCAACCATGAATCCAACCAGATGACTCTGGATCCAGCAATACCACTCTGTTTCATTGTGTTACCACACCCAGAGATGAGAATAGTTTTTATCCATTGCCCATCTCTGATTGGCCTCATCAAATTAACTGGCTTTGTCAGCTTTCTCATAACTTACACAATAAATTCCCCTTGTGAAATCCTTTCTATTTGAAGTTCTTAGAGTGATTTGGTTTTCCTTAGCTAATACAGACGTATACAGCTGGACTAAGTAAGCACATAAATAATATTCATTAATGCTATGCTCAATGAAAGACAAAGTGTGTTGGGCTTTTGGGGAAGAGAAATGAGAAGCTTGTTGGAAAGGCCTTTTAGAATAGCTAGCTGAACTTTGAAACGGTTCTAAAAGGGAAGAGACCTCACTGACAGATCTGATGAGTGCGGGGTAAAAGAGGGGAGGCACAATTCCATAGCAAGGTAACAAAATAAGAAAAAGTTTACAAACAGAAAATCCAACTTCCTTAGTGGAGAAAGAGTCAGGAACAAGCTAGTTTAGCAGAGCAAAAGAATTATATAATGTCTGTACTGAGGGATGTTAAGTATAGAGTAAGAAGACATTCCATCTCATCAAACCCTACATGCTGAAAAAACAATGAAATATTACAAATTTTGTCAATATTTTATTTGACATTTGTTTTCTCATTCTTCAAAGACTGTTGGGTGTCTAACTTTTGAAATCTATAGTGAAAATATAAAGCAGATAAAAATCCCTATTAGAGAGCTTATATTTTCATGGGTACGTTTAATAACTGTGACTCATTTTGGTAATGTATAGTTTTGAACTAAACTCGGGTGAGTGATGGCTTTAGAAGAATGACAATTGGGCAGAGAAGAAAGGCAAAGGAGTCATGGAACATTGACTAGAAGTCTGTCCCTCTTTTTTGAAATCCACTCTGAAGTAATATCTAGCCCTAATTAGACCACTTTATTTTGAATTACGGATGTTGCCTCCTGTAACCTTAAAACTCTCATGTGAAGACAAAAGTTCTGACAAAAGTCCAATCCAGACAAGACGGAAATAAAAAGAAAAGTTGTTCAATCAAGATAAATGTAGCTTTAAATGAAAGGATCTCCAGGCTATGGAAACAAGAGCTTTATCTTGTGTGATTGTTGTTCTTAATGTACTATGTTATTTTTCTCTTCTCTTTTGTTGCCCTTTTGGTCAATCTCATATTGTTATAGTATCTGACTTTGTTACCTGGCATATTATATATACATTTATTTGTTTATTTGAAATAGTAAAGGGAAGGGGGGAAAACAAGATGATTGGTGGGAGGGGGTGGGGGAGAGAAATGGGGATAAAAACGTGAGATGGGGTATCAGTGTGTGAGAAGTAATGCACCTACTATCTGGCGAATATAACTGTAACCCCTCTATATATTACAATAAAAAAGAACAACAAGAACACAAGATAAAGCTTTTGTTTCTATAAAAAAAGATAAATGTAGCTTTCTCTAATAAAATAGGTTGGTGGCAATTTTTGTCAAGATAGCAAGTTCTTCTTGTAAGGTGGTTACCACAATGCCAGCTCCAGTCAAAATTGGAAAACAAACATCATTCTTTTAACAGTTCCCAACTTCACAGAGCTATAACTGCCAGAAGCCTGATATTTCTATTGCCTTGTGGTCTTCAGTGATCCCAAGCTCTAATTTATCTCAGAGAAAAACCAATCAATTCTAAATGTCTTGAGATGGAACAGAAGCATCCAGTCGGAGCCATGAGTGCCTCTCATAGAACTGAGATTTCTGCGTGGACTAATCCCCTGGCTTTTGCATTTTCAACCCACTTTATTTCCTCCAGTGTCTCCTCTCCTGTATTATGTTTAAATACTTATCTAAAGGAGGCACTGGTGGCTCACATCTAAAATCTCAGCCATTCAGGGAGACTGAGATCCTGGGCAGAATATGCTGAGTCCTTTACCTCCAATTAACCTTCAAAAAATAAGACATGGAATTGCAAATCAAGATAGAACATCATCCTTGAGCAGAAAAAAACCAATTGGGAGCTTGGGGCCCTAAGTTCAAAGTCCTAGCACCAGTGCATGCACACATATACCACACACACACACACACACACACACACACACACACACCACATACACACCACATCCCCCACACACAATTATCTTTATTTATGCCATGTCCTATCCTCCTTTTATCATCTCCAAGTCTTCGAAGAACATTTTTTTCTGTGTTTGCCAATAATTTGTTCAATTCCTAATTAGTGTTTTTTGCTTTAAAAAGATTGGATTTTGTTTTGGACATGAGTTTGTAGGCTTCACTTGTATACTTTGCACATATCACACATGTGAAGCAGTTCCTGCCATATTAAAATAGGTCTAAAAAGAAAAGAAAAAAATAAAAACAGGTCTGTGAGGAATCGCAATCCGGACTGCCCACCAACAACTGAGGATTTTAGGTCATAAAATATCTTTTCCAAAAAAATCCTATCAAGTGAAGTATGCCAGACCCAAAGAAACACAGGCTCGATGGTTTCCCTCATTTGCATTAATTAGTACACATTTAGGACTCTCCTAGCAGAGGATTACAATAGCTCAAAAGCTATGTACATATGGTTATACAGGATGAGACTAAGTGAAATGAACTTTAGAATAAGTTTATCTTTGTTATTTTCTATGTACTATATGAGGATATTTCTTTTCTCTTTTTTCTCCCTTATGGTTTATCTCATGTTGTTACAGTATCTGACATTGTTACCTGGCATATTGTATATTTGTTTATTGTTTATTTGAAATAAGGAAAGGAAGGAGAAAAACAAGATGATTGGGAGAGGGTTGGGTGAGGAAAATGGGGACAAAAACATGAGAAGGGGCATTAATGTTTGAGCCTGGTGCAGTGGCTCACACCTGTAATCCTAGCAATGCAGGAGGTCTGAGGATCAAGGTTCAAAGCCAGCCTGGGCACTACAGTCTGTGAGACTCTTATCAACCACCAGAAAACTGGAAGTGGTGCTGTGGCTCAAGGATAGGGCAGTAGCCTTAAGCTGAAGAGCTCAGGGACAGAGCCCAGGCCCAGAGTTCAATCTCCCCAACTGACAAAAAGAGAAAGAAAGAAAGACAGACAGACAGAAAGAAAGAAACCCATTACCTGACAAATGTAACTGTAACCCCTCTATATGTTACCCCAACAATAACTTACAATTAAAAAAAATCATTTCCAAGTTACCAAGTTTTCCCCACAAAGATGGTGTGTCATTTTGAAAAGTGGATCTGTCTGTTTCCTATGGCAAACAGAAAGATTTCCCTTAAACTGGACACTAAAAGATTTTCATTCTGCTTTTCTTTTCTTTGAATAGCTGCACACACAAAGGCAAGGTATTGTTTATCAAGCCCATAATCCCAGTGGGGGATGGTAAGCAGGAAATGTTTGTGCTGTGTTATCATAATCTAAATTAGTGCATGGTGTTTTCTGGGTCTGGGAATTTCCCCATCCTCCAAAGCATATGGAAGTTACCATTCAAGGCAACATAGCAACAGTGAGCATTGGTCTTCTCACTCAACATCCCAATTTCCTGCTTTCTCTAAGGGGGCCCAAATTTCACTATTATCAAAAAAGTAGGCAGATGTTTCAATAAAGCAAGACAGAGAGGTGGGGGGGGGTAGTAAGGTAAGAATGATATTCCTTCTTTGAACCTTATAGTATCTAGGTATTAGAATCTAGGATGGAAATTGTCCTGCAACACCTGGGGTAGAAATAAACACAGTATTAGTTATGCTTTTCTTCTGAAATACAGCCGGCCAGTGAGTCACAGGCCTCAGCATTGTACAAGAATCTCTACTTGTCATGTCTGCACAGGTATGGTGTCATCACAGACGGCCTTTCTCCCTTCTGAGGCATGCAGAGGGAGAGACCTTTTTTTCTGAGCTATGAAATCTTGCACAGAGGAAATTTACAGGTTGAATGTGGTAAGAGGCAGAGGTCAGGATTAAGAACCCCAGGAATCTTGTTGGTTTTGATTCAAGGCAACACTTTCCCCTTACTTCTCTTTAAGAAAATCAGCCTTGAGAGAGAATCTAACAAGGAGGTAGTGTGGCACTCCCACTGTGGTTCTTAAAGGGATGTGTAAGTAGCATTTTAGAAAAGCGGTATTCACTCAAAAAAAGTTACAACCTCACACGAACACATCTGCTGAAGAGGCATTCAGTGATTTAATGATGAATGGATGCTCTGGATTTGTTCAAATATATTGGTATTTGAGCTGATTAGAACAATTTTATCAGCTCAAAATCAAGCTGTGTTTTTGGAGGCTTACTATGGGGTGTAAAGAGGGAAGTTCACACTAAAAATACCTTAGAGGTTAAATTTCACAGCCATTATTCTCTTAATTATGGGTCAACTGTCTCTCCATTAAGGCCTTTTGGAATTCATATCAAAGGGATATAAAAATAGCATATTGAAAATATTTTGACTGAGAAATGGATAATTTAAGGCTCAGTAAACGTACTATACTTTTTATCCCCTCGTATTTCCTAAAATGATTCAATGTTCCGCTAAAATGTCAAAGCCTACTTAAATTTAGACTAAAATGGATTTTTAAAATACTTTCCTTCCTTTAATACACGTTCAATACCAGTGTTTAATTCCTTCCTAGATCCTTTTAATCTTTAAGTTACTTTATTTTAATTTTAGTGCTATGAGAACTTACTCAAAACCATGATAAAAGCAACCTGAATGATGAAATTATTTCTCCTCAGAGAATTACTAATACTAGAGTTAAAATAAGCAAATAAAATAGAAAATTGTAACTAATTATATTATCTTTTCATTATTCTATATGATTTAAGATGCACAGTGTAGAAAAAGAAATATACAACGCAGACAAACTTAAAATGTAACTACTTTGATTTTAAACATTCTAGCCATTATGATTATTATAAAGTTTTATGATTTCTTTCTTTTATGTGATAATAGTGGTTTATATATAATATTGGTTTCTTTCATTTTCAAGTTATATACTTGCCATCCCAAATATAGCTGAATATTTTCTTATCATAAACTATGTATATTAACATAAACATGTATATTAATGTGCATAATCTGCTCTGGTTTGAGATTTAGCTTCAAAATAAAAATGTGGAGTACAAAAAGTGATTTGGGGTTTAATGTTAGAGAACTTAATTTTTTTTAAAGTCCAGTCCTTTATACATTTTCATAAAATTATCCTCAAATATGAGGAAATACTTTATGGATTTTTTTTAGTATCAGCAAAAACTAAATAGTAATGAGCTCATTTTCATAGAATGAAACTTATTATAAATCCAGCTGTGGAAAGCTTGCACAGCTGGATTTTGATCTCTGATCAGCTGGTACAGAAAAAAAATCCAATTTAAATTCTTAACAAAAGGCTCTTTCAGTGATGTTAAGAAACCATTTTCCACTGAAGTCCATGCCTATGATTGAATTTAAAGCTAAAACATGACCGACCAGTCCTTCTTTTACTATATTTTTAACCATCTTTTTTTAAAACCAAGATTAAAAAGAATTTGACAATATAACTCCTTCTGGGTAAAGATGTAGAGCTGTCTAGAAGAAGCTGGTATTTTAAAGCTAAATGCTAGAGTGGGGGACACTGCAGAAAACTATGACAGGTTTTATACAAGGCCATATAGTAAGGATTTTCTCTACTTCAAAGGCCAAAAGGAATATGATGTGGGGAAATGAAGATTCTGCTGCTCTCTATTCAAGAAAGATTTCAGACTTATGTTCATTTATTCATTCAGTTGGGCTAAAAGGTATATCCTCACGGTTAAGATAAAGGGGACAAACAATACTCAGCTTCCATTTATTCATTCAGTTTGCTTCCATATGGGTTAAGTAGAAGAATATCTGCCTAGCAAGCATAAAGTCCTTAGGACAAATCCTAGCACTGTCTCCACCCTTTCCTGAATGTAATTGGAAGAGCTTTATCTTGAAAGAAAGGAAGAAAGAAAGAAAGAAAGAAAGAAAGAAAGAAAGAAAGAAAGAAAGAAAGAAAGCGAACGAACCTGGGCATTTAGTTTCAGTGAGCTTAACTTTGGATGGACAAAAAATTCTGTTTCTGAAAAAAAGATCTTTAAGGCAATTTGACTTTGTAAATAACCTTTAACTAATTTAACTCATTTAAAGAATTTAATAATAAGACAAGGAAATTGTTGATCATAAAATGTACAAGGAGCAGGGAAATTCATTATCACTTTCATTTAAATGTGTTATAATATCTTTTTTATTAGCATCTGTCAGTGCTTTTCTTCTTGTGATATATGAACAAATGTTGGAAAATATTTCCAAAGTAGTCTATAAAGTTCTTCTACCTTAATGACCAAAGTAGCAACAATGTGACTTCACAGAAATAAACCTATAATGCTATTTGTTATGTTAAATTCAGGATTATTTTCCTTTTTTTCTCCCTCTTTTCTCTCCATTTCCAAATAGGTTCCTTCCTTTCCAAATAGGTTCACTGTTTTCTTACTGTAATCTTATGCCTAAGATCCTCATTACATACACAGCATGCTCTTAAGAATTGTAAAGAAAGTTTCTTCTGGAATAAAGTGAGATTTCTTTTCTAACACCCAATCTCTGCTTATTGCAGTTCTATTGATTTTAGTCAGAGAAAAGTACTGAATCTTTTAAACTAATATTTTTTGGTTTCAATTTGTCATTCTACATGTAAATTTTACTCTCAGAAGTATTACATCTGTTTATTTCTTTCACATGTGTTTCTTCTTGTATCATACTCTATATTTTACAGTTGACAAGAGTTATTTGAATATTAAGATTTATCAGAGACTTTAGATTTAATTTTGATTCCTAGAAGTAATTGGGATTCTTAAATTCCACAAAAGCCAAAGAAATACCTACAGAGCTGTTTGTTTTCATATATTATATGTCCTTATACTTATTTCCATAAATAATAAGTTCTTATGGTTTATAAAAATTCTTATGAGGAATGGTACCAGACAATTCCTGTGTCTCTATATTTCACTTCAAAACTGGCCTCACAGCCTGAGGCTATCTTGTTTCCTGAAACCATAGATCAGGAAATTTTATTATTTTTTTAAATCAAGAATCTTCTAAACTTGCAGTTAAGAAACTACAAATAATTCTCCCCAAAGACTGCTGACCACAGCCTGAAAATATGAAATGTTCTTCAGAGGGTTTTGGGTGTGGATCCAGAGACACATTTTCATAATATTCGATATGTCATCGTCAAACAATGTTTACAAAGCCCAGCACTCTGGGGATGTATGCAGGCTTCAGCAAGCAGATGTTAGCAGTCAAGTGAAATGGATGACCACTGCCTGAAAATATTCTCCTCTGCCTATCAGTTACATGTGAGATTGTCAAGATCTCTCCTGACTGGTGTGAGTAATGCGCCTGGCTTTCAGGATGGTTAATCCCAAAACAAATTTGAAAATTCTAGAAGGAAATCCCCTATAAACAGTCACAATATTTTCTTGTTTGCTATTATGCACTTTAATTGAAAAAAAAAAAAAAGGTTTCTAGCTGTGAGCACGCTAACAATTCTTTTTTTTTTTTTTTTTTTGCCAGTCCTGGGCTTGAGCTCAGGGTCTGAGCACTGTCTTTGGACTTTCTCAAGGCTAGAGCTCTACCACTTGAGCCTCAGCACCACTTCCGGCTTTTTTCTATGTATGTGGTACCGAGGAATCAAAACTGGGTCTTCGTGCATGCTAGGCAAGCACTCTACCACTAGGCCAAACTCCCTGCCAACGCACGCTAACAATTTTTACAGTATTATTGCAAATGATGATGTTAAACTTGGTTCTATGTCGTGTTTGGGGTGGGGGAGTGGGAAATCCAAGCTCCTTTTGACACTCCATTAGTGAAAATACTAATTAGAATGCATCACAATTCCAAAAGCACTTGAACTTCAAGTTCTTAGAACTGAGGAGTGTTTTTATGCAACAAGTATGGAACGAGGTAGGTCTTTTGCCTTGTGACATTTAGTTTTAGAGAGCAAATATTTCACCTTTTTAAAGTAGAAAGATCTGGGGAAGGAGGCACATGGACGCAGGTTTTCTGGTAGGATTTAGTTTGTACTGCTGGACTAATGGTATAAGTAAACAGCAGTTTAAACATAATATTAGAGATGGCTTGTGAACAATCTTTCTCTTCTTTGCACTACTGGGTGTGGAACTCACAATCTTTTCTTTGAGTTAGTTTTTCAGAAAAGATTTCATACTGCTACTCAGGCTACAGTCTACCTTTTCCTGAAACCACTAGCAAGTACTACCAAGTTGTTTTTGAGATAGGGTCTCACTAAACTTCACCTGGACTGGACTTAAACCATAATCTTCCTATTTCTGCCTTCTAAGTAGCTAGGATTACAAATGTACACTCATGTATCCAGCTTGTTCACAGAACAAGGTGTGTGTGTGTGTGTGTGTGTGTGTGTGTGTGTGTGTGTGTGTGTGTACACTGGTACTAGGGCTTGAATTCAGGGTCTAAAACATCATTAAAAGAAGGACAACCACCCACTTTGTCCCTGTGACACAGTACAATAGGAAGTGAATGTGAGACTACCGAAGTCATTACCAGGGTCTGGGGAACAGAGGAGATATGAGAAGAGATTATCTGACTCCATGTGGGTCAAATCAGAAAGAAAGCTATAGAATGTGAGAATGAAAACTAGATTCAATCACCTCTGAAGGTCCCTAGCACTTGGGAAACGCTCTCAACATATATATCACTAACAGACATATCATGGGGACTTTTCAGCAGGATGCACAAGCTAAAGCAACTGTGTCACCGTTACTAAGCAATAGTTTGCGTTTGCTTCACTTCTGTGTATGCCCTAGAGAAGTCTTTCCCTTGTGTTCCTTATTGGAAACCCACAAACCACTTATAGTTGACGATTACCTGATTTACACATTGCTGTTTTACCAAATCTAGTCTTTTAAATTGTTGAATCATGCCTCAGTTTACTTACTAATAGCATGGAGAAGATAAAAGTATTACTATTAAGATTCTTAAAGATAATGTAGCTGAGCTGTGTTCCTTATACCTTTAATCCTTCCTATTCAGTTGCAGAGATTGGGAAGGTCTCATTTCAAGGCCATTTGGCTTGCTGGGAAAGGAAGTTATTTCTTCTATAATTTTGTCATGCGTTCTTGTGCAAGGAGAAGAATTCCCTGTGTGGTTAAGCTTTAATCCATTCTTAAGACTTGTCTTTTCTCTGGTATCAATGCTTAATATACCTTGGTGTTAAGTAGCACACTTGAGAATGTGCTTGGGAAAAAAAAATAAACAGTTCCCGATCCAAGATGGAAAGGCATGAGGTTTTACTTCCTTCTGAAGCAAAGCTTTAAGGCTTCCACTTAAGTTACCTTTGGCACAACTTAATTTAAGCCTAAAACCCTTAGAGGTGTAAATGTCTCTTTGATTTTGATGTGCTGAAAGAAAGGAATCCCATGAATGCAAAATAGGCTAAAGTGCCCAGGAATCACACTATTTCCAAGGTTAGTGTTTAGAAGAAAAAAAAAGAAGAAAGAAAAGTATTCTATCTTTTCATGACTGAGAGGGGGAAAAATGTGATTGTACATCATTATATTTTGGGAGGAATTCATGGAATCTGACTTTTTTCACAACCTACATTTTGCTGAACATAAATACATTCTATGAAAATTCAAAACTGGATTTCAGACATGAAAGCAAGACAAACAGTCTAGAAAAGTGGCCATGTGCCTTTTGATACCAAAACCCTGAAGATAATTTTATTTTGGCACCAAGGAAGACAGTAGGTGCTTCAGCAACGAGCATATTATGACTTGACAGGAGTTTTCTGTATCTCCATCATGTGAGGCCACAGCTATCCAGGACTTTTCCACCTTCAGAATGGTTCAGGCACAGCCAATGTATGATCTAGAAATCTCAGTGCCTTGGCAGAAGAGTAGAGGCCATGATTATCTGCCCACAAGATACCTAAGAGTCAAACTCTTCTCTGCATTGGCTTATGAATTGGGAATACAATTCAGCTTTCTTGGAGTAATGTAGGACAGTAATATGAGCAATAGTCTCTTTCTTATTGGTTTAAATCCATCTACTAATGAATGGAATAAATAACTTGGCTTTGGTTTGCCTGGCTTCCTGATACACAAAAAGCTTTACTTTCATCATGAAATAGGAATGGGGATAAGGTTGAGAAATATAGCTGGGTTTTGCTCTATTGCAGATCTCTGCTAGTAGAGCAATAAGGCCATATAGTATGAAGCTAATTGAAAAGACCTCCAGGATATTGAAACAAAAGCCATACAATGAATGATTGTTGTCCTTAATGTACTATGTTATCTCTCATCTCTTTTGCTGTCCCTTGGTTATCTCATATTGTTACAGTATCTCACTTTGTTATCTGATATATTGGATTTATTTGTATTTGGTTATTTGAAATTTGATAGGGAAGGGGGAAAACCAAGATGGGGGGGTGGAGGGGAGGGTAATGGGGACCAAGACATGTGAAAGGGTATCAATATATGTGAATTAATGCACCTTCTATCTGGCAAATATCATGTAACCCTTTTATTAATTACAATAAAAAATTTTAAAAAATATAGCTGGGTCTGAACCAGTGCACAGATTTCTATCCACACGGCCAGTGCACCAGTGTGGGTTTTACATGTCTAGCTAACTGCAAGCACATTGATTCATGGCTGAGGCAGGAGTTTGATTTGAATAGCTTTTCTCGTTTCTCTAACATGGTCCTTTATTTACTTTGCTGTCACTGTGAGGGCTTTACTGTGTGTCCAGGCCTACATTTTCCTCTGCCTGGCCTGCAGGTTAAAAACAAATCTGAACAAGATTAGTTTGAGCCAGGCACTAATGGCTCACGCCAGAAATCCTAGCTACTCGGAAGGCTGAGATCCAAGGATTGTGGCTCAAGCCAGCCCAGGTAGGAAAGTCTGTGAGAATCTTTATTTCCAATTAACCAGAAAAATGCCAGAAATGGAGGTGTGTGGCTCAAGTAGTGGAGCACCAGCTTTGCGTAAAAAAAACTTAGCAACAGTGCTTAGGCCCAGAGATCACGCCCTAGTCACAAACCAGCAAACACAAGCGCGTGTGCACACACACACACACACACACACACACACACAATTAGGTTGATGGAAAAAAGTTTTATACCTAGAAATGGAAAAGAAATGTACATCTCTGGTTACTAGGCTTATGTTAATCCCATTTTATCTTTGCTGAAGTGCACATTAGAAAATAGGATGACGAGGATTCATCCAGGAAATATAACCTCCAAGCCAAGTTTTAAAAGTGGACAACAAAAGAGAAGATTCACTTTCAGTCAACAACTGGAGGTTATTTGCAAAGATTCCATGGATAAACTGAAGATTATCTTTTAAAATAATTCAGGTGTTAGATGGTACAATGGGAATCTTGATGACTAGCCTAAATTTTGCTCTTTCCTTGAAAGAACTTGTATTGTCAGTGTCATGAGCTTTGTGTAGCCAAGAAAGTCCAAACTCAACAAACTCTGACTTTTAGAGCTACTTTAAGTTGCTTCAGTCAGAAAATTTGGCAATACCAGCCTTAGAAATAGACTCAATGGGTAGCTCATCATTTTATGTACCTTCAGGGTTATCTGTGACTTTAGCTCATTATGACTTTCTCTTGCCTGCTTCCAGATGCCAGAAATCCCATCATCTAAATTTCATCCTTTTTGTTTGCAGCTTTGGTTTGTGTCAAACTTCAGTCGACCTTTGAAAGTCATCACGTAAGCTGGTGATCAGGTGAGCTGTTGTTTCTCAGATACTACAGACTCATAGGAAATTCCAGTGCACATTCTGTACCTACGCTCATATGTTCCCTTCAGCAACCATACTCTCCCTTCTGCTGGAAACTGGAAATTATGAGGCATCTTGGGAAGTGCATGGGAACTTCTTTGCCAAAGAGTTCTGAAGTTTTTCCGGTTTAGAAATTCATTGGTACCGCCTCTGTGGATGGATGCCCTGGCGATGGGTTTTATTAGGGAGACACAAACATCTCAGGGAGAAAACAGTGTAAAGAGGAGGGTGCTGGCAGACAAGCAGCCTTCCTTCAGTGTTTCACAGGTTGGCTTCCTGTGGTGGAACTAGGTGCTCTGACTACTACTAACAGTGAGACAACAGTAAGTAGAAAGTTGAGTGAAACCAGAAGTAAATGCAGACTGCTGGTCATATTGAAGATCAAAGGACTAGAAGTTGAACTTTGCTTGTCTTTCTCTTAAAAACTCATCTGCTTTACCTGTTTTCCAGTGAGCTGTTTACTTCGAAAGTTCTGCACAGCCAAGCAGATGGATTCTGAGACTAAGAAGATGGAAAAGCTAACTCATGAGAGGTTGTGACATTTGTCCAAGATCACCAAGAAGGTACAGTAATAGCAGAGTCAACATACCACAGAGCTGATCTGATTTCCTGCTTATGGCCTGGCCTTGGATGATTCATTATTGCATCTCAGCTTGTACTCTGTGACCCACGGCCATTTAATGAGTATTAATAGGAAAGCTTTCCATATTTAAATGGGTGTTCTGTTGTTACTCCACACATGTCCCTGGGAATTGACGATGCTGCTATTTTCTTTTCAAGGGTAGATCTAGTGTGTAGATTACCTTTATCGTCAACCTCTCATGAGTTTGTAATTGAGTTCTGATGTGGTAAGACTAACCCTGCATCCTGTCCATCTCCAATATTTGGGGAAAAAATGGCTTTCAGGGAAGACTCATTGCCCTGGCAATCTTCACAACGGTCTACAGAAGTTCTTATATTCTGCTCCACTGATACTTTGGGCCATTAAGAAGGAACCTATGGACCTCTTCCTGCAATAATGTTTCAAAAACCTTAAGGCAAAATGTCCAGGATTACATAGAAACCCAAAGGAAATCAATGATGTTGAAATATAGCTTTCAAAACATTACAGTAACAAAACTTTGAGCAGTCATAATGTGCTACTTTATTAATAATTATAGGATGAGACATAGTGGCCAGTTAAATCATTACCAAAATTTCCAAATAATGAGGGGGATACATGGCAATTGGCTCATATCTACCACTACTGTACCGTATACAAACACATCTGTGATTTCTATTACCGTTGAATCATCAAACCAGTCATTGTGGTTTACTGTCCTCATTCATAATTGAAGAAAAAAGATCATTTTAGTGTGTGAGTGAATGAAAAATAAAGATGTCTTTTTTATGAACTTAAGTTTACAGACAGAATTCTATCCAAAAGTTTGAGACTGAGAATCCCTGACTTAGAAGATTGCATGCAGCATTATACCTGGTCAGTTTTCTCATTGATTAGTTAAGAGGATAAGTTTTTGCACAGATGATTCACTTGAACTTTCAAATGATCCTTCCTAATTCTTTTTTTTCTCAGATTTTAATTTTTTAAATGTAAAGGTACAACTAAACAAGCTTGGATTCCATGCCAGGAAACTGGAAAGTTTGATTACAGCCATAACCACATTTCCTTCCATTTTTCTTGATGTGTTAAACATCAAACAGGATGAAATGAGTAGTGCTGCCTTGGCCACAGACAACTGAATGCTTCTCCACTCGGGGCTGGATTCTCTACTTCCTCTGGCAATTCATTAAACAAGGTATGTAGGTACCATGCTGTTCCACATGTTTATATGTTTTGTTTTTCTTCAAAAGGCTTCCTAAAACAAACACTGCTTTTCCATGACAGAAGCTTCAGAATTCTGTTTATTCCCAGGGAGCAGATCATGCTATTTATGACTTTGCATTTGGGTGGACAACATCCAATACTACTGATGGTAATTTAAAAATTAACTTTGTGGCCAGATGTGGTGGTTCACACCTGTAATCCTAGCTACTCAGGAGGCTAAGATCTGAGGATCAAGGTTCAAAGCCAGACTGGGCACTAAAGTCCATGAGACTCTTATCTCTAGTTAATCACCAGAAAACTGGAAGTGGCACTATGGCTCAAGGGGTAGGGTGTTAGCTCTGAGCTGAAGAGCTCAGGAACAGCACCCAATCCCAGAGTTCAATCCCCATGACCCCCCCCCCCAAATTATAACATTGTGGCCAGGACCCAGTGGCTCATGCCTGTAATCTTAACTACTCAGGAGACTGAGATTTGTGGATCAAAGTTTAAAGCCAACCTGGGCTAGAAAGTCTATGAGACTCATCTCCAATCAAATACCAAAAAGCTAAAGGTAGAGCTGTGATTTCAGAGGTAGAGTTCTAGCAAAAAAGCTCAGGGACAGTGGGCTGGTATTAAAAAAATAATGTCGTGCATTTGCGCAAATGTGGAATATACCCACTTTACTCCATTTTCAATCATTCCAAGAATCTGTTTAACTATATTTGTTTGCATGTCCATTCTAGTAATTTTTATTAATGCAAACATCACCTATTTGTTCATGTTTGAGTATAGTATTATTACACTATTACTATTCTATACTAACCTATGATTATCCTATATTATCTTATTAGCTACTTATTGACCTGCCTGTGTCTGTGTGGCAAAGGAAAAAAATCTGAACATTAAAAACAAATTGGTTTTTTAAACAAAACCTGCTGAAAATGTTTTGGGAAGTGAGAATGTTATAGGAGAGAGCCATGGATAGGGTATAGTTGATATTTTTATGCATGTGTAATGTTATGATATCTTTCTGATATAATCAGTTCTATACAAATCCATGTGTCTATAAAATGGGAACCCTTTTTAGCATTCATTATCTAGAATGAAATTTTTTAAGGTTATTTTAAGATATTGGAGTTTGTATTATGTGTACACAAGTCTTCCAATTCCACCAAATCTAATGGAAAGGAAATGGTATTGATGTAACATATCCCATCAAATGTGGATCATTTTATTGCCCATAAAAGAAACATAGTACCCATTGGTAATCAGGTCCTCTTATCTCTATGGGTGAAAGAAACTATTAGTCTGCTTTGAATATATATGTCTATTATGGACATTTTAAATAAATATTATCATCTTTCACAATGGCTTATCTTAGGACAAGTTCAAAGTTCACTCAAGCAGAACTATGTATCAGTGCTACAATGTTTACAATGTTTTCACCATTCTGTGAGTTAGCTTTTTACTTCCTTCATAGCATCCCTTCATTTTGTGTTATAATCATTAGAGAAGTTCATTTCATGGTATTAAAAAGTTGAGCAGAGCCGGGAGTTTGGCCTTTTGGTAGTGTGCTTGTCTAGCATGCACAAAGACCCAGGTTCTATTCCTCGGTAGCACATACATAGAAAAGATCTGGAAATGGTGCTATGGCACAAGTGATAGAGCTCTAGCCTTGAGAAAGTCCAAGGACAGTGCTCAGGCCCTGAGATCAAGCCCCAGGACTGGCAAAAAAAAGTTGGACACCCTGGATATGAGTTTGCATTTAATAAAAACCTGTCTCTCTTTTTTCTCTTTCATAAATAGGACTCTTTGTGACTACTTCTTGGACTGCTTATGAGTAATTCTGTCAAGTTTTCCATCCTTGCTGCCCTTTCAATGCTACAGCTCACCCTATTCATAAGAATACAGATTCCTAAGAAGATCCATTGCTGATGAAGCCTAGAACTAAATACCAACAGGAACAGACCAAATGACCACTGTGCAATGTCTTTCTTCCCCACTCCCAACCCAGTGGGTTTTTTTTTATTGTAATGTGTAGAGGGGTTACAGTTACATTAGCCAGGTAGTAGGTGTATTACTTTTCATACATTGATACCTCTTCTCATGTTTTTATCCCCTCTTTCCTCCCCCCACCCCCTCCCAATCATTTGTTTTCCTCTTTCCCTTTCCTATTTCAAATAAACAAATAAACATATATACAATATGCCAGGTAACAAAGTCAGATACTATAACAATGTGAGATTAGCCAAACGACAACGAAAGAGAAGAGAAATAACATAGTACATTAACAACAGTCACACAAGATAAATATCCTAGAGATCTTTTCATTTATCCTCATCCTATTTGGCCTTGTGTATCTAGCATTTGTGCTATTGTAATCCTCTGCGAGGACAGTCCTAGGTGTGTACTAATTTTTACAAATTGGGGAAACCATTGAGTCTATGTTCCTTTGGGTCTGGCTTACTTCACTTAATATAAGTTTTTCCAAGTCTTTCCATTTCCTTACAAATGGGGCAATGTCATTCTTTCTGATGGCAGCATAGAATTCCATTGTGTATAAATACCACATCTTCTTGATCCAATCATCTATTGAGGGACATCTGGTTTGGTTCCATAAATAGTGCTGCTAGTTGTGCTAGTGGCTTTAGTATGTCCTTCCAACCCAATGTTTTGAGACAAGATTTGGCCTTAAGTTCACTTTGTAGCCTTGAACTCATGGTCCTCCTGCTTCTGTCTCCCAAGGGCTGGTGCTACAGGCATATGTCACCATAGTCACCTTTTCATTTTTAAATTATCTTCCATTTGATTCAGATGAACAATGACCACTGTATTAGTCATGCTCGTTTGAAAACAAGGCTAATTAATATAACTAGATTCAAGTACACCTTGATTATAAAGCAAATATAAAAACATTAATTATTTCTGGCTCTCAGACTGGTTTTAATCCTACGTACAGAAATCTGTGTGGTGGCTTTCATGCATATACAACCACATCCCCGCTCCTCCAAATCCCCCCTACACAAATCATACCCAATAACACTTACAGAGAGACTTTTGGAAACTTACTAGCAGCATGCCTTTCTTGCTTTGTAATTGTGAAATCTGAGAAACCAGCCTCATACAATTGATAAATGAAATTGTAAGGGAAAAACCCACCTAGTCTTATCCTTATTGTTTAAACATATAACACGAGCAGCATGTCTGGATTCACTGCCAGAAAAGAAGAAATTCTTACTATTCTTCAGTGTTTGTCATTATGAACATATAATCAAATGGATTGTATTTTTGATATAGGAATCAAAGCCATGTATTGGTACAAATCCTCCAAATGATTTGGTTGAAAGGAGAATGGTAGTTTGTCACCTTTTTCTCTGCTTCTACTAACAAAGCACCTAGTAAGAGATATTTTTTGGAGAGTTTGTATGTCCTAGACAATTAATCTCAAGAGGTGGGTGAAAGTTTAGACAAAAGTTTCAAATGGTTTCTGCCTTTTATTCTGAAAACAGCCTGTACAAAAATGTTTATAATTCATAAGGCATGAGCCAGAAAGGAGATAATGCTTTGAAATATGGGAGTAGAAAAATGTACCATTCACTCAATGGTTTACTTAAAAGAGCAAAATATTTTAAAAACTCTTGAGGAGTACAGCAAGATGAGGAGCAAAAAGGCTCAAATTCCAATCTGGCCCTGGGCAGGACAGAAACATATGTGAATCATTTAATTTAATCACATTGAGCCATAGATTGTTCACCTTTAAAAGACACTCCATTCTGCTTATTTGGAAGATTGAAAAATTAATGTTACGTATTTATTAATAGTTAAGTTAATGGACATTATTTAGATTCTGTAGATACTCCAATATCTTCTGCTAACAGGATGAGATTGTATATGTGTGTATGTATACATATATAAACTTGGAATTCAATCTCTTATTTTTGAACTTTTCAAAAATATAATGTTATGCTTTTCAAGAGAATATATGCATCCTCTGTCCAAACTAAAACCAACACCATATGGTCTTCCATGCATAGATAGATAGATAGATAGATAGATAGATAGATAGATAGATAGATAGATACACACATGTATGTTTATTCTTATACACAATTCATTTAATAACCAGAAAAATACTACCACTCATTAACTATTGAAAGCCTCCCCATTAATGTCTTTTATCTTTCCCAAACTATCACATTACAAACTCTGTGAATTTGGACTATGTAGTACACAATTTCATTCCACAAAACCTTTGGTCCCGTAGGAGGCACTAAAAATTCATATCCTTCTCCATCGGTTGAATAATCTTCCTAGACAATTTCCCCACAAACAAGGTCATTGGTGCTTCTGCAAAGTAGCCACTAGAAAGTGTCTCTTTGTGGCAGGACCTGCAGCAATGTTACACTAGTTCATATCATCTAAATGCTTCAATTTAAGAAGCAATAACTAGACATAATGTTGCAGAGATAATGTTAGACTCTGGCAGAACTGTTTTTCAATCTTCTGTGTATTGTTTAATTTCCCTAAACATTATTTATGTGGTTAATTTTAGGGAGCAACTTGACTGTGTTATGGGATATCCAGATCATTGGTAGAATATTATTTCCAGGTTTATGGGTAGTGGGGGGGGGTTCTAAAAGAGATTAGCATCTCAGACAGTAGATCAAGTTCAGAAGACCCATTCTCACCCAGTGCATGTGGGCACCGTTCAATCAACAGAGGATCCAGATAGAACAAGAAGACATAACAGATGGAAATTGGTTCATTCTATCTGGAACTAAGACACTAATTTGCTCTTCGCACCATAGCTGCAGACTCTCTGGCCTTTGAACTCAGACTTTTACTGAGAGGGATCTTCAGATTCCCAGGCCTTTGACCTTAGACTGAGAACCCTATCACAGCCTCACAGGTCCTTACTTCTTCAGACATCTACTGACTTACGTCGTCAACTTTCCTGGATCTCCACCTTTCTAACAGTGTGTTGTGGGATTTCCTCATCTCCATTTTGTGTATGCTGATTTCTGTAGCATTCCTTTCTCATTTATTTGTATTCTATCTGTATCATAACTGTTCCTACATATATTTGTTGGCTGAGTATATGTCTATTATATTATTTCTAGTTTTCTGAAGACCCCAAGCATACTAATTTGTCATTAAATAGAAGGTTATTTGTGAAACATAAAATAATGCTTCATCTTTTTCTTTTTTTATTTTTTTTGTCAGTCATGGGCTTGGACTTTGGGCCTGGGTGCTGTCCCAGGGTTCCTCAGCTCAAGACTACCACCCTAACTCTGAGCCTGGGCATTGTTCCTGAGCTCTTCAGCTCAAGGCTACTGCCCTATCCTTGAGCCACAGCCCCACTTCTCATTTTCTAGTGGTCAATTGGAGATAAGAATCTCAGGATCTTTAGTGCACCGGCTGGCTTTGAATCATGATCCTCAGATCTCAGCCTCCTGAGTAGACAGAACTACAGGAGTAAGTCTCCTCTCCTGGCTTGCTCCATCTTTTAACACATTCCTCCTTGCTGTCTCTACATTAATTCTATAAGTATTTCTTAAGGTCCTTTAAATAAACTAAGATCTTTTCTTTTCTAGATCTTTTTTACCTCAGGACTTTTCCATAAGATCCTTGGTGTACCATCCATTAAGCCAAGACATTTCCTTCTATAACTAGAATTCTGACTCTCTGAACTCACGGCCAATTCACAATTAATAAGGTCAGAGTCTAGAAGAAAAGGAAATAAAGGCTTATGAATTTTTCCAGGCCAAATGAAGAATGCTGAATTATTATCTCAACAGAAAGAGGCACAGCCTTTTTTGGTGGGGTGAGGAGAAAAATGTTTTTTTGTTTGTTTGTTTGTTTGTTTCAAATATAGGAAAGACCAACAGCAAGCGGGGGCAAGGGGAAGGAATGTGGGAGAAAAACATGGGAAGGAGTAACAATGTTCAAGAAGTAATGTACCCACTACCTGATGAATGTAACTATAACCCCACTATACCGTTACCCGGACAATAAAATATAATAATTTTAAAAAAAGAAAAGCCCAGGAACAAGCATGGACTTCCTGGTTTACATACTGAGGCATGAGTTTGCATCAGAGGTAGCCTGAGTCCCACTTGTTGTGCAATGTGCTGACATTTGTCTTCAGAGTTGTCACTGTCTTACTGTCCCTGTTTTTTTCACTCCTGTGGTCAGTAAGATAAGAAAGGGAGCATGGTGACCTTTTCTGGAGCTAGAAAGACATTCTTGAAATCCTTCACATGGGAAATGAGGAAGGAGAAGAGATAGGAGAGCAAAAAAGAAAAGGGAATATATCTTTCTAAAACTTGTGTAACTTGGCTAGCTATTAAGCTAAAGCTATAGACTTGTCTGCATATCTAGATATCTGTTCCCATGCCATTTCTACCGGGCATAACATGGGTAGTTTCTTGTCTTTTAGACTGGCTTAATTTTCATGTCCCCTCCTGAGTGGAGCCCTGTTAGCCAATATTATTTCAATCTATAACATTTGCCACAATTTTTATCTTTTTTTTTTCTGGTCCTGGGGCTTGAACTCAGGACCTCATGTTCGCACTCAGCTTGGACAGCTTGTCTGTCTCAGATACTACCAGACCTGGCCTTTTCCTGGTTAACTGAGGGTAGAATCTTTCAGACTTTTCTACTCAGGCTGACTTAAAATGTTCTTAGTCCCCTAGGATTACAGGTGTGAGCTGCTGGTTCTGACTCCATTGTTTTGTTTTGGTTTATTTGTGATTTACACATCCAAGTCACTGAAACATAAGTTTGTTAATAGGCTCTTTCTGCCTGGCCTGATAAAACATGCTGTATATGCTGTTTTGTGTAGTACAGTTCTATAAGGGTTCATTAGAAGATATTGAATGAATAAACTGGCATTTTCAGGAGAGTTGTACAGATACATAGGATAATTTGTAATTCATGGTACATAAAGTATACCTTTCCAACATTATTTTGTGTGTGTTTGGGGGAGGGAATTGATTCAAGGTACATCTAGTTCAGGAAACAAAAGTCATTGTACTTGGGTTATAAAAACAAAATAGAGCAGATCCACCAAAGATATTCCTGGCACACAGACTGGCCAATTTATAAAGGAAAATTCCCTCAAACAGAAAAGCTATCTGCCACTTGAAAATATGTCTGGACATAGAAGCCACCAACAGCTCAGTTTCAGAACTTTATTTTCTGAAGATATGCTTGGGAAAAGAAATCAGTGAGCATTCACTCAAAGACAGCATTTTCTTTACATAGAGTTTGGTCAGATTGTAGGGTCAATTTAGGTTGCACATTCTTTACATCCCTTAAGAGAGATGGGCTTGGATAGGAGGGAAAAAGTTTTACATATAAAACCTCTTATACATCACCTTTATAATAACAATCAAAAAAAATTTTTTTCCAGTCCTGTGGTTTGAACTCAGGACCCGGGCACTGCCCTTGGACACTTTTTGCTCAAGGCTAGAGCTCTGCCACCTGAGCCACAGTACCATTTCTGGCTTTTTCTATGGTACTGAGGAATGAAACTCAGGGCATCATGCACATTATGCACACTAGGCGAGCCCTCTACCGCTAGACCATGCTCCCGGCCCCTCAAAAATGTTTAAAAGAGATGAGCTTTACCTCCTAGTTTTTCTTGCAGTAAAAGTGGGACTTTTCAATAGGCCTACTCCGTATTTTTAAATAAAAATGCTCATCGCTTGTTCTTCACTAGGAAAGAATAGTTAAGCAATGGAGGGATGCTCTACTGTATTTTTCCAGTTGATGACTCAAATCTAGGTCTCAGTAGATGAATCCAAGACCATGAAGGAAAAGAAGGTTCTGCAAATGCCTCTTAAAAGCGGAAAATGTCCAAGAAAAACTAATGATCTAAGGACAAGCAACTGCCAATAGCGTGTCACTGAGTCATCTTCCATGGGGAAGTGTTTGGATTTCATTAGGCTTTTAAGAACCACAGACTGATTTATTATTTTCATTTCTATTTTCTTAGTGGGTTGCCCTGAAACTTCAGATCATTAATATGAGAAATAAAGTACCAAATAAGCTATAATTTCCTGGATGAGTATAATAATGATCATAATGGTCACTGAAGGTTTTTACGTTTATTTATATCAACTGAGTTACTAGATCCTATAAAAAATACCCTGCAGAATATTTAATCACTTTCCTTCTGCTTTAGCTTCTGATCTCTGCTTGCATTCTGGTCTGCAATAGCTCTGTTTCTGTCTTGCAATATTCAACCTACAGCCAACATTTAAATTCAGCCTCCTTGGTAACATGATTGAACTCCTTATGTACTTCTGTCATTTTTTTTTTTGCCAGTCCTGGGCTTGAGCTCAGGGCCTGAGCACTGTCCTTGTACTTTCTCAAGGCTAGAGCTCAGCACTTGAGCCTCAGCACCACTTCCAGCTTTTTTTGCTATGTATGTGGTACTGAGGAATCGAACCTGGTTCATCGTGCATGCTAGGCAAGCACTCTACCACTAGGCCAAACTCCCAGCCCCACTTTAGTCATTTTTGATGGGATTTTCCTGATCACTTTCTTATTATGATCTTAAAGCCTATCATCATAGCAATCACTTTTGAGACTGGATTAAATAAGGATATAGTGAATAAATAATTTTTTTAAATTTCAGTTTTAAATAGTCTGTGAGTTTTGTATGTTTTTTCTAATTAGAAAAGTCTGATGGCTCACTCCTTTAATCCTAGCTACTCAGGAGGCTGAGAGCTGAGGATCTCAGTTCAAAGATAGCCCCAAAATGAAAGTCTATGCACCTCTTTTTCTTTTTCTTTTTTTTTTTGCCAGTCCTTGGGCTTGAACTCAGGGCTTGGACATTGTCCTTAGACACTATTTTCTATGCAACTCTTATGTTCAAATAATCACCAAAAAGCTGAAAGTGGAATTATGACCTAAATGGTAGAACACTTACCTTGAGCAAGAAAGCTCAGGGTTAGTGGCCAGCCCCTGAATTCAAGCTCTGGGAATAGCATACACACACAATAAAAAAGAATGAGCAATAAAATGAAAGATGATACATCTGGATGAATAAAAAATACAAATAAACAACTGAATGATTTTGAAGAAGATACAAACCTAAAGCTGAAAGAAACAACAAAGTCAGTGAAGGATAATCTACAAAGATTATTTGCTAAAGTTAAAGAAATCCTGGGTGGGGGGTGGGGAAGATGTTCTGAAAGCAAAAAGATAAATAGCAAATTGAATTAATTAAAAATAGAACATCAGGCCTTGAAGTCAAGGTGGATGAACTAGCATATAAATAACTAAACATAAACATAAACATAAAAAATATGCTAATATAAACAAGATGTGTAAATCCTCTGGGCCCATTGAAAGGCTGAAGCTAAAAGTCATGGGTAAAGGAAGAGGTAAGAGTTCATGGTATAGAAAACATACTTCATAAAATAATAACCAAAACTTCTAAAAAGATGGTAATTGAGATAAGATCAACAAGTCCAGAAAAGAATCCTGCCCCTTTGTCCTATTATTAAAATACCAAGAACAAAGAAAGAACATCGAAACCTACAAGAAAGAAGTCCCAAATTACATACAAAAGCACACTCATTAGAGTAAGAGCAGACTTCTGAACAGAAACTTTAAAAGCTAGGAGTAACACCTTTGAAGCCTTGAAAGAAAAGTAACTTTCACTATAGATTATTATATCCAACAAAGCTATCCTTCATAAATGAAAGTGAAGTAACAATCTTCTATGATAAACAAAAGCTAGTGTAATTCATGACTTCTGAGCCATTACTGGACAAGATAGTTAAATGAGTCCTACACACAGAAAAGGAAAATGACTGCAAACATGACAACAGGAGAAATAATAAATTTTACCAGACAAGTAGATAAATAAATGAGGAAGGTTCTAAGGAAGCATCAACCACTATAAAGCATGAAAATGACAGGAATTACTACATACCATTCACTCATAACTATGAATATCAATGGTCTCAATTCTCTACTCAAGAAATATAAGACTAGTGGGTAGATTAAAAATAAAATTCAATCATTTATTGTCTACAAGATATGTACAATGCTGACAAATACAAAGTAAAAAGGACCAAAGTGAAAGGATGAAAACATATTTCAAGGCGGTATAGGTATACTCGTACCTCACTGCAGAGTTTTGATACCAAAATTAGAAAAGAAGCTTACTGTTTATCGATAAGCAGAAGAATCCAGAAAAAGGATATAAAAATTGATTTTTTTCTTTTTAAAAATTATCTTCTAGGACTGGGAGTTTGGCCGACTGGTAGAGTGCTTTCCTAGCATGCATGAAGACCCAGGTTCGATTCCTCGGTACCACATACATAGAAAAAAGCTGGAATTGGTGCTGAGGCTCAAGTGGTAGAGTGCTAAGCCTTGAGAAAGTCCAAGGACAGTGCTCAGGCCCTGAGCCCAAGCCCAGGACTGGCAAAAAAAAATTATCTTCTAGTAGTTGGAAGGGAAGGTGCGATTTCACATGTCCATTTGTGCACAATGTATCTTGATCAGTCTCGACTTTCATCATTGTAAACATATACACCAAATTTTATAAAACAAACACTACTGAACATAACAGCATATACAGACCCAAACATAGTCATAATGGTTGGCTTCAATATCCCACTCTCTCTAGTAGATAACTGAGGCCCAAACAAAAACAAACAAAAACTACCTCAATAAGAGAACTTCAGTATTAAATAACACTGCCTATCATATCCAGCCACCTGGGGAAGCATAAATAGGAGGATTGCAGCCAAGTTAGCTTGGGCATGAAACAAGAGTCTACTTCAAAAATAACCTCTGTCACATTATTAAAAGAAACTAGAGGTTTAACTCAAGTGATAGATTCACATTGTACAATTAATGTGTGCTAAATAAAATATTGTGCAAAATAAACTTCTCAATCCAGATGCCCTACTGCAAATGAATAGATACAGAAAATGTGATATATATATATATATATATATATATATACAATGGAATTCTACATAGCCAACAGACAAGATAAAATAATGGCATTTGCAAGGAAGCGGATGAATCTACAGTGAATCCTGTTGAGTGAGATGTCAAGATCAAAGGAACAAAAGGTGCAGGGTACCCTTAACATGTGGCTATTAGATTCACACAGTACAAGAGCGAGGACTCAATATTTGCATACCCAATGCTATGGACGTGGTATTGGAAATATAAACACAACTACATAGACATAAAATTTATGACTCTATAGACATAATGTTTTATTACGTAGATTAATATGTATCTATGACATATAAACCCTCAGCCTAATTTTAATTATGTTCTAAAATCTAAGTGCCAGTGATTGTATATAGAGTCCCTTCTTGAATACTTATTTGTTAAACACATCATTTGAAATATGCTGTAAAAATCAATGTTAATAAAAAATATAATAATAACTAAAACAAAAAAACAAGAAAATAACTGGAATAGTTCTGTGAAATGCCTTGAATTAACTTTAGTTCCATTTCTTTTTTTCATATATTTTTATTGTAATTACTAGAAGGGTTACATTATATTCACCAGATAGAAGGTGCATTACTTCGCATACATTGATATCCTTTCTCATGTCATGGACCCCATTTCCCTCCCCCCACCCCACCCCTCATCTTGTTTTCCTGTAGTTCATATACATGCAGTTGATTTCACCCACAAGAAACTTGTTTGCAAATCCTGCTCTTTTCAGACAAATAGACAACAATATAATATGTTCCACGCCAGATTTTACATTTTATTCCTTATAAACTTCATTTTTGACAGTAGAATTTTTTTATATAAAAAGGAGCCAGAGGTTAATTAACTAGTATAGATGCAGAAGCCTAGGGCAAGAGAACAAAAGAGAATCTTCTAGATGTTGGAAAATGTTGAAAATGTTTTACATTTTCATGATCTGCAACACAAATATATCTAGGTCAGAAGTCTTCAAGCTTACCCACTTTGATTAGTTATCTGTTACATACTTCAAAACATGCATCTCCACCCCCAAACTACCAACTTCAAAACTCTAAAACAAATTAGTTGTCAACTGCAGCGCAGGAGCAGATAAGATCATGCTGTCACATTGGTAGGCAAGGCCAGTGTCAGTACCATGTATGTTATATTTAACAGGAACAAAGATTTCACGAAACCAAAAAGTGAAAACTAGACCTACTCAGTTTTCTCCTGAGCTTGTCCAAACTACTCTTTCTTCATTCAAAGTGAAGCTTCACCTAGGGAGAGACTTCCTGAACTTCTCATGAATCACAGCAGAGCCAGGGGTGTGATGGGGTGAAACATACTTGCACACCTTAGAAGCAGATAAAGAATACATCCTATTCCACACACATGTCTAGCTATAAGAAATGGAGAGGAGGAGCAGCCCTGAAGGTAGAGTACTTTCCTGAAGCACTCTCCCTGCTTGGGTGCTTCAGCCTGTGTGGTTGAGCATTCCATCTGGTATAGCAAGAACCTTTTTGTCATCCACTTTCAGAGTGAGGGGAGAGGATGAATGCTCTGTGCCTATATCTTGTTACCTGACCATCTGGGATCTGTGGTTGCAACTTCAATTCAGCCAATGTTCATGAGTCATGAGCATATGAGGCTGAGTGAGCTTTGTTGTATGTGTTTTCTAGGGCTACTATAATAAGCTGTCACAGACTGAGTGGACTTAAAACAGCAGAAATTTATTGTGTCACAGTTCGCAGGACCAGAAATCCAAAATCAAGGTCTTGGCAGGGCCACAGTCTGATGATGCTAGGGGAAGATTTGCTCCAGACTCTTCTAATAACATTAATATAGAACTCCCATCTTCATATGGCGTTCTCCCAATGTATAAATCTCCTGCCTTGTTTTAAGGACATCACTCATACTGGTTCAAGGCTCTACCCTATTCTAATATGATTTCACCTTAATCCAACTGATTATGTAAGGTTTCCCCAAGAAGGTGGTTCTGGAGACATCCTCCTTCCCTGAGGTCACACCCATACAGCCCTGAGTCCCATGGGACTAGGGAAGGGTCCTCCTTGGCTCTGAAGTGACATCGGCATCCAGTGTGGCCACACTTCCCTTCACCTAGACACATCTGGCCACAGCTTCTCCCAGCCCCTTCCCTACATAACTTGAGGCCAAAGGGCTGCACACCTTCTTGAGCTGTGAGTCTCTACCATGCAGGGCTGGGTGCACTTCAGAAAAAAAAAAATTTTCCTTCCTGCCTGAATACTGCATGGTGTTCTCATCTGCCTAAGTTAAACCTAACAGTTACCTCCACAATCAATTTCCAAATAAAGTAATTTTCTATGTACTGAAGGCTAAGAATTCCGTATATGAATTTTTCAGGAACACACGTAACATGTACCTTAGGAAGCCAGAGCATACATGTCCCTGGAGCCTGTGAAAATTTACTACTTCCCAGGATGAAATGATGCTACAATTTCTTCCCTTCAAAAGGATTTTTCTGATAACATCTACCTGCCCACTGTTCATTTTATTATGGCACCATCATAACAAATGACACTGGTTTATAAATACTTCAGTATTGTGTAAAGATTTTAATCATGGCAAAAAGTTGGACAACAATATCATAACAAAGAAATACCCTTGTGATTCTTCTTCAGTATAAGGCCCAAGTGAATGGGCTTAAGAATGGATTCCACTCAAGTAAGGAAGAGGGAAATAGAAGTAATATTAATGAAAGCATTGCATCTTAATTTATTACAACCACAGGGAAAAGCATGTAGTCACTTTACATAAAGGAGCCTCCAAGATGGGTCAAGGTGATACACTAGTGACCATTCAGCTAATCTAGTTAGCTTGCATATTCATTTATAGATTGCAAGTGTGAGATGCATAGGGAAGGTATTTTGGAAGAATTATCCAGAACATTAGATAAGGGTTTCGGAAAAGAACACCTAGAAATTAGAGAGGTCAGAAAACATGATTTGGGAGAGCTTTTTTTCTCTTGGACTTCTGAGGTTAATGATGGTTACCACAGAAATAGAGATTTAAAAATGAGAATAAATGCACAAATAAAGTAGAAAATCTTAGGTGTGGGAAAGGCATAGGTAAATCTCGCACTTGCTTCTGTGATGTATGGGCATACTTTAGCTAGTCTATTACTAATGGCTTTCTATTAAGATGGAATGAAGGTAATATATCCTCAAGCACCACTGTTTTATGTCATGTTTCCTTAGGGTATAATTGGATGTTTTCTTTCTTGCTATTTGTATTCAAAATAATATGTCATTTCAAAGTATCCAATATGGGAGAAAATGACTCAGAATTTTCATTAAAACAACTGTTATGAAGCCTGTTTTACAAAACCATTCTTCTTTATTTTTATTTCTTTTTATATATATTGCTTTGAAACTGATACCAATCTGGCAATGACAATCCCTGAGTGAAAATATTTCCATGGCCCCTCATGGCACTTAACGTCAAGTACAGACTTGGAAAAGGTGATTTGCAAACCCCTAAAGGGACTGGTGTCTAGCCCAATGGTCTAGTTATAAGGAATGTTTTAGTTACGTGTTTTCAGTTCCTCCAATAGCCAAAGCTCTCTTCTGTATCAGAACATTTTTCCTACTGCTCTCTGCTTCTGTATTTTCTCATGTCTGTCTATCTGGTTTGCTCTTACTCATATCCTGCCAGAGTCAATCTGGAAAGATGATCCCAGGAGTCACCTCTGACCTTCATGTACATGTATTGTTCTCTTTCCTGGCATGTGGTACTTCTTTGTTTTATAGTATTTACACTGTGCCAGAACTGCACATTCACTTGTGTATATCCACAATTTACTGCTTATTTCCTAAGGGAAGACACAATGTTTTCTACCATGCTTCCAGTGCCCTTGGGATAACACTGGTAATCAGGTGTTTTGAATGAATGAATAAATAATGAGGAAAATAGTACTTCATCTGTGGTGCACTGAGAGGTGAGTAACTACCAGTTGTTATATTTAGCCTTCACCATGTTATTCAAAAGCAAGTAAACTAATCAATAGCAATTAGAGACAGAGTTATCTGAAGAGATATTGACTGGGAAGAGGCACTAGGAACCCTCGAGAGCAGAAAACTTTTCCTGTTTTATCTGGATGTAGGTTTCATGTGCTTAGGGAAAGCTAAAAATTTGTTTTTCTGTATACTCAAAATTTGGACCCATTGGTTAATAAAAAGAAATACAAACATAACCACTTTTATCTCACTGTAATACCAATGATGTATTTTACCATTAGATGAAGAAAGTCTGGGTTCTGCTTTTAAAAGTAATTTTATAGTTCTGTTTAAGATGTCCTGCCATTTAATAAGATTGCTAGAAACCTTCTGACACTGAAGCTTCTGATAAACATTTAATACATTCACTACAAGCAGAGCTAGGGGTAAAATCCACAGTTCATTTTTTCTAAGAGTACATAACTTCATTGATTATATTGTTCAGTTCAAATTTAACAGTTACCACATGTTTTGTTTTGTTTTTTTCTTGACAGGTAGATTCACTGAGCTTTTCCTTTCAGCTTGAAAGCCCAGAGCGATTGCAAAGCAGGAAATAGGTGAGGGGTGGCCCTGTCTAAGCATCCTGTGAAATCAGTTCCTTTACAATCCTTCTGATAACACAAAATTCTCTTTACTTTGATTATAACACCACAAACATAAACTAGACCAAACTTCATAACACCACAAATATAAACTAGACCAAACTTCCACACATTGCTTGCAAATGAGTCTTAGTAATATCCAAGACCATTAATCACCCTACACTGAACCCACCTCCAATAATGATGGAAGAGTTCTTTGACCAGTGACAGAATCCCCTGATTTCTTCAAGGGACTTCCAATGAATTAATAAGAATCCCTGTGCAATTAAGGCAACTTTTTTTTTTATCACATTAACATTCAAAATTGCTCCAAGAAAGTAATCCACAAGGAGATGTGCCTAAATATCCTCTTACAAAAATAATCTCATTTGTATGCTGGTCAAGAAAAATGAGTTTTTTTCACTTAAAGTTACATTTGCTTCTGGGGTCAGGAGTGTGGCCTATTGCTTGAGCATTCAGCTAGCATGCATGAATCCAGGGTTCGATTCCTTGGTACCATATAATAGAAAAAGCTGCGAGTGTTATTGTGGCTCAAGTGGTAGAGTTCTAGCCTTGAGAAAGTGCAAGGACAGTACACAGGCCCTGAGTTGAAGTCCCAGCCAAAAAAAATAGTTATGTTTGCTGCTTATGCAATTATTAAAAATTTAACAGATATTTATACATTCTGCTATTCTATGTGGTACTTATAAAATTTCCAAGTTAATGTTCCTGTAACCTATCTCTGTCACCAAATCTATTTTGCATTTGATATACTTTAGTCTTTCAGTACCTAAAATCCTATGATTTTCTGCCATTTGGAGGGTAAATAGTCTATCCTAGTGGAATGAAAATTGTCTTTGCATATTGGTCTACATCATCATTCAGGTTTTGCTGAACACTACAGTAATTCAATGTGAGGATTAATGGTCAAAATCAATTGCAAACTCACAGTGGTCTGACGGGGGGAATATTTATTATTGTTATTAGATAATGTACAAGCTATTGATGCAGGATTTATGGAAGTAGGAACATGCTTCTCTCTAAAGATTTTATCTTTTAGAGGGCACATAAAATCTTAGATTCGCTTTCCTACTTCATAAATACATACATTTGGATGCATAGAGTTAACACAGCTCATCCATCTCGATTTTCTTTTAGCTCAAACAACCATGAAACTAGATCCCATATAATCTATACAAGCCTGTATGCTTAAATCAATTTTAATGGCAAAGAAAAAGGTTGAACAGTTGGTAATTCAGAACATAAGAAAAATGTAACTCAAACTTAACATATTTAACAAAGTTATGTATCTTTAGAATAATGAACTGTGGATATATTTCAGCAGTGTGTATTAAGTCTATTCAGTATTTTTTTTAAAGTTCCTCAAGTATAATTTAAAGCCATGTTAATGAAGATGCTTATTTCTAACCTTTGAAAAGCATGACATAATAAAATACTGAAAACTGTCTTTTTTTTTTTTTTGCCAGTCCTGGGCTTGAGCTCAGGGCCTGACCACTGTCCTTGGATTTTCTCAAGGCTAGAGCTCTACCACTTGAACCTCAGCACCACTTCCAGCTTTTTTCTATGCATGTGGTACCGAGGAATCGAACCTGGGTCTTCGTGCATGCTAGGCAAGCACTCTACCACTAGGCTAAACTCCCGGCCCCTGAAAACTGTCTTTTAAAAACCATAACTACACACAAACATAAAATACAGGATCATTACTGGACAGTGCTGATATGTAGCATTTATTCCAAAATAATAGTTTAAAATAATGTTTACAGGGGCCAGGAGTTTGGCCTACTGGTAGAGTGCTTGGCTAGGATGCATGAAAATTGGGGTTCAATTCCTTGGTACTACATACAGAGAAAAAAGCTGCAAATGGTGCTATGGCTCAAGTTGTAGAGCACTAGCCTTGAGAAAGTCCAAGGATAGTGCTCAGGCCCTGAGCTTAAGCCCCAGGACTGGTAAAAAAAAAAAAAATGTTTACATTGTTCATAAGTCTGCAGTTCAAACAGGCCTCAGCTCAGAAATGGAATGTGGAAGACATCTGTGTTAACAGGAACACCTCCAATACTGATATAAAATATTATATCCCCAGAAGGATTTTTTTTTAGCAGCAAACATTTCCCCCCTTTTCCCATCAGTCTCCCTCTCCCACTTGAACAGGTAGCACAACTCTTGTTTATCATGACAAGAACAAGAACGACAAGGTAGAACCTAGAGTGGCTTATTTTAGAAGGTGTTTCTCCAGGAATGACAGGGTTAAAAGGTCCAAAGGAGTCTCTATGAGAATACTTTAGAGAGTTCTACCAACTGGACTGTTCATGGGGAGATAAGAACTAGTGGGAGGAAAACCAGGGTTAGCAGAACCCAGAAGCTCCAGAGAAGGCCTACAGGAAGTGATGCTCAGGCCAAATGATGGTTGGCTCTTGGAAGACTACATGTGACAGATTTTGGGAGTCTTGCAAAATGCTGGGGTAGAGATCTGAAGCCAAAAACTTCTGGCAAAACTGTTAGGGTCCGTGATCAAAGGAACGAGTCTGACACAAAAGTGGAATTTGGAAGTTAAGTTAAACAGAGTTTTATTCCGTGCCTAGCGTCGAGAATCATACTGACCGGTCAGGGCCACCTCTAAGATGTGAGCCCAGAGAGCCTGATCTTACAGGCTACTTTTATAGGCCCCAGCCATGTGGTTGGGCTGGCCATATACAGGTGGCCAATGGAATTCAGCATGGTTGATTGATGGCTGGGGCAACCACTGACACCTTTGCTGTTTGAACGGACCTATCATTTTGGTGGGCTTCTGGCGCACTGCTCTGATGACAAAGGAAGGGGAGGGAATTCCCTGGCAGGCCAAGGGGGGTGGGGTGAGGAGGAATTCTGGTAACTCCACCTGGTTTAGCTGCTCTTGTAATCTGAGCTGTTATCAGAGATTCTGCAGCCCCTGCCTCAGGTCAAGTCCTTTGTCATAAAGATGGGAAATGCCTAGAGTGGATGGATTTTGGGAATTCAAGAATGGGGTCCCTTCAAAAACAAAATTTCCAGTTCCCACACCCTGACAGGACCCACAACAAACAGGAAGGAAACTGCTTCCATCTTCTGGCTGTCTTGCTCCTCTTTTGCTACTTCTGGTTGGCTGGATTAGTGGAGAAGCTCTTGCAGTGGCCTCTGGGAAATGTAGTTTGAGGAATCGCGTTTCCAGTGTCCCAGGCCAGAGTCCTCAGAGAGAATGGGTGGACTTACAGTTGTAAGGCAGTAAGTAAAGACACAGCATGCCCTTGTACCTGAAAAAAAAAATAAAAATAAAACCTGTGGAAAAAGATTGTCTCAAATTGGCTAAGATTACATTTTGGCTCAAAGTGAGGATTCATATAAAAATTAATGTAAGCATTTGACAAATGAAGAAAAACTATCTGAGGAAATAGTTTGGTGGTAAAGGAGTAAATGTATTTTGGAGGGGGCCTGGCTCCCAACACTACTTAAAAAAAAGCACAAGAAAACCCCAAGAAGTTATTGCTGTAACTATGCCCGAATATGTGGCTGAATAATTCTACCATCTGTAGATACATTTTTGATTTGGTGATAAAGAGCAGACTTTACAGTTTTATTCTCACCTTTATTTTTCATTTAACATACAGAGTACATTTCATCATATCAATTACAGAAAACTTTATGTATACCCCCACCAAAAAATAAAACTGAAAACCAAGGGAGTTTCCACAGAGATAATAGGAAGTATTTGCAATTATTATTTCTAGAGTCTAGGGTTTACAAATAATTCTTTTCTTCTTTATACTTGTCATTATTATTAATTATTTATAGTGGGCGTGTATTACTTTTACAATAAAACAGCATCTGACACTTTTGTTCATTTGTTGACACTCTACCAACTGAGCTATGCCTCCTACCCCAGCAAAAATTCTTTTTACTAATCTTATTAGTGTTAAGTATTATGTTCTGATTTAGTTTATATGACACCTCAAAGACACTGAACTGCCATGATAAAAAGTCCAAATTTTCATTTTCTAATTCTTAGATAATTAACAATTAGCATTTCTGTGAATTTCACCTGTCAATGTACTCCTCCCTCCCCAAAAAAACTTCAGAAATCTTCTGAGGAAAAAAAAATAGTGCAGGCTTTTTCACGTATTTCACTTTGACAATGAAATATTAATTCCATTCTTTTTCTAGCTTGAAATTTTCATAACTCTTTTCTCTGACCATCAGCACTGGATTCTGGCTGTATTGTGGTAGATTATGATTAATCTTGAAAATTCAGCACGCCAAAAGTTTTGGAGAACATGTTTGGAAAGTTCAACAGAGTTCTGTTATTGTAAGGAAAACACAGTCAAGGAATTGAGTGAAGAATTATAACCTGAGATATGCATGCAATGATGAATTATGGATGCCTGTGGGTAGGGTGAGGCAAAGGGAGAAAAGGGGGAATTCATATAAGCTGTTTTGAAATTAAGTTTGTTAGTCATAGAGGCTCATTGGTAACACTGATAATTACTGGAAAAAATTTCATAGATTCATTATATCTGGACTATTTGGGGATGGCAGAGCTCTTATCATAGCTCTTATTGTCTTGAACTCAAGACTTTGATCTCTTTTTGGCGTTTTTTTCCCCTGAAGGCTAGTATTCAATCATCTGACCCACATCTCCACTTCCGTTTTCTTGTAAATGGAAATAAGAGTCTCAGATACTTTTCAGCTCTGAGTGATTTCAAACCATAAATCTTTAGCTCTCAGTTTCCCGAGCAGCTAGGATTACAGGTGTGAGTTACCAGTGTCTGGACTCTCATAAGCTCTTATCATGGGAAAATGGACATTAGGACCTTGAGGGAGACTTTAATAGTTCCTTATCATAGACATACTGAGCCTGAGTTTCCCCATTCTTGCCCTGCTTTGTCTGACATTAGGGATTCCATCTTTGCCTTGGCAGATTCTTCCCTTTTGAACAATATATTTGCTTTTCTGAAAGCATCATTGTTGCCAACCTATAAGTAGGTTCGCATTGTGGCCCAAGGTAGTGGCGCTGATGGCACACATAATGAGTGGATGTCAAGACCCTTTTGGCCACATTTGATCAAGAAGGAGGTTTAGGAGGAGGGCTTCTCAGGCTTTTTTTCCTGATATGCATTGTTAAATTTACGTTTTGTCTGTCTCCAGGGATTGGCTATCATCTCAAAGCCCCGAGGCAACATTTCTCTGCTAGGAATTGTATTTCTGAGGAAATTTGATAGTATGCATAGGTTCGAAGTCTCAAAAGGACAACACAAAGCAAAATTAATAGTGATGCAGTGAAACTGTTTTACATAATCAATCTAAACCACGAAGGCTGTAAAACAACAACAAAAAGGGGTAGCGGTGAGGGGGAGGGAAATGGGGACCAAGACATGTGAAAGTGTATCAATGTATGGGAATTAATGCACCATCTATCTGGCAAATATCATGTAACCCTTTTATTAATTACAATAAAAAATATATGAGGAAAAAAAAACTTGGAAAGATAAGGTTTCTTGTAGCCAGATGTTAAAAGAAGAATTCAGAAGTGTAGACAACAGACAAAACAGACAGACATGTAGCAGGAACAGGAGTTAATCTCTTGAGTTTTAAAGTGGGATTATTCTTGGGCCAATAATGGGGATTGAACTCAGGGACTCAAGCTCTCCCTGAGTTTTTTTTTTTTTTGCCAGTCCTAGTTTGAACTCAGGGCCTGAGCACTGTCCTTGGGCTTTCTGAAGGCCAGAGCTCTACCACTTGAGCCACAGCACCACTTCCAGCTTTTTTCTATGTATGTGGTACTGAGGAATGGAACCCAGGTCTTCAGGCATGCTAGACAAGCACTCTACCGCTAGGCCAAACCCCCAGCTCTCCCTGAGCTTTTAACTCAAGGATGCTCTACTACTTGAGCCACACCTCCACTTCTGGTTTTGGGGCTGGTTAATTGGAAACAAGAATCTCTCAGATTTGTCTCCCTGGGTTGGCTTCAAACCACAGTGCTCAGATCTCAGCCTTGTGAGTAGCGAGGGTTATAGGCAGAAGCTACCAGTGCTCAGCCTAAATCAATAAGGTTTGAGACTTGTTTTTGTTGCGTGCTTACTCTCTATTACAGTATCAATGTTGGCAAAGCATTTTAAAGAACTTTTATTTAGACCTTCATTAAAAGAAAAAGAGCTAATGCACATTGTTAGATATTTTGATACTTTAAAACATATAAACTAACGTGAATTAATGCACCTTCTATCTGGCAAATATCATGTAACCCTTTTACTAATTACAATAAAAAATGCAAAAAAACCATATAAACTACATCATACCATGTTTTCTTTTAATAGGAATGCTATTCTTTTGGGGAAAGTGTTTCTTCATTTTGTGTTCTTCTCCTTTTCTTACTCCCACCATTGTTTCTTAATATTTATTCCCATGACTTGGGTTTCAAAATTTAAGTGTATATATCTATGCAATAAAGATAAACAATTTAAATTTTTCGATGTTTGTGTACTTTATTTTTATTAGTTAATTTAGTCCCAGTCCTGGAGCTTGATGTTTGAATTCTTTATCTGGCAACCACACCATAACTACTAGGAGACGACATTGTTTTTCCCTTTAATAAACCTCACAAGAAACAACACTAGAAACAGAAAATTGGTGTCTGAAAAACCATCTATTGCATGGCTGTGAAAAGGAAGCTTTCTAAGAACAGACAACTCTTGTGGCCATGAATTAGTGAAAAAAATATTCAATGATTTTTGATCCTTAAAAATATACTCATTAAATATTGTGCAGCATTCTTTTAGGCTACTTACATTACCAGCTTTATTCTAACCTGATGTGTGGGCTCATTCTCCCCAGTTATTTATTTATTTATTTTAAAATAATTCCATATTTCAGGTGCTCCCATCAGGAAGGCAAATTTCAAAATTATTTTTAGTGGGTGTGGATTTTTTTTTGTAAAGAACTGGAAAACCAGAGAGCTTTGTAGCTGCTATTTTTTCATCAACTGAAAACAGTAACCTACTCCCTCCTCCCAGACCAGATTCGACCTAAGTGAACACAGCTTGCCTCTAACAAAAGATAAAGTTGGAGGAAAGAGATGATCTGCCTACAGCTGGCTGTAAGAAGAGGAGGGAGGAGCAGATAAGAACTGTAGTTTCAAATATCCTTCATGGGAAATTGCCACAGTCATTTTTCACTAGAGCTGGGTGCTGTCAGAGCATTGCCTAAGGTCTCCTCTTTCCTGGGAATCTTTTTGCTTGGTCACTCGGCTGTTTGAACTTTGGCTAAGTCCTCCCCACCCTTTATTCTAAACAACAATTTCCAGGTAACTCTGGGTCTTTACAATATAACCCTGGAATGACTCATAGATCTGCAACTGATAGACCACTGTCTGAATTTTTAACCAATCCAAGTTTGTCTAAGACAGTCTTACCTAAAAGACAGTGGGGGGCAGTGTGTGTGTGTGTGTGTGTGTGTGTGTGTGTGTGTGTGTGTGTGTGTGTGTGTGTTCTTCTGCCTATTGTCTTGCTGGCTCAGAAAGTCTAGAATGTATTCATTCAAGCTACAACACAGGCATTTTCATCAGTATTTGTACTGGCTTTTGCTTTTGGTTACGTATAATGAAAGGAAATCAACACTATATTTTTTTAAAGAGAGAATGAGATCAGAAAAGGAATTTTGGTGGTGGTTCCTGATTTATGAGCCTAAAGGACCTGTCACTGAGCCCTAGAATGATTTTAATTAGCTGCATGACTGAAATGCCTTGTCAACATGGCGCGTTAAAGATGTTCCCTCTGGTGAGTGAGCAGTTTGGAAGGTCGAGAAGGATGCTGAGCAGGGCCAGCTACAAATATAAACCATGCTGCTCATTTTTGCCTACATCTCTGCACTGCCAACTAAGGGAAGTTCATGGAACTCATCTTCTAATTCTTGGTTTGTAAGAACTACAAGAAATATAGATGATTCTCACAGTGAGACTATGTCCCAAGAAAATAGTTCCAAGAAACCTATGGCAAGTTGAATATCACAGTCAATACACCTAAGCTATTTAACATCATAGTTTGTCAACACAGCATCCTATCGAGTTATGGTCACATGCCCATGGATCTCCCCAGTATTTCTAGATAATATTGGACCACATACTGTTCACAGGAAGAGATCCAAATTCAAATCTGTAAAGTATAAATGCTATTCATGGTGCATTACTTTCACAACACTGCCCATGAAAAATTATTAGGTCAAACCATTATAATTTGTGACCATCTATGTCACTGAAGCCCCACCCAGTTTTTGTCCATTAATTATATAGCTCCTGAATATGACAGATATGATGAGTAGAATGAGGTTTCCAGTCAACATGAAAAGAGATTCCTTTACGAATTTAGAGTCACATTCAAGTGCCGGGGCCTTAGACCAACTGACAGCTTGGTCTATTTATAGTAATGGAGGATAGCAGGTTGTGAAGTAGGCTAGCAAGTATCATGTTGAGAGGGGGCCCTGACCAATCATGGAAGAAGGCACAGGATCATAGTCTATAAAGGGGATAGGAGCTGAGTTCATTTCAATATTCCCATCCTCAGCAATGCTGATCCTGATCCCTTTCTGTTGAAAACTCTCTTCAGTAGCTCAAGTCTAAGTAAATAGGAACAGAAGAAGTCTCAACATATGGCTAATAATAGCTAAGGCTAAACAAATATTGATCGGAAGGCCACTGACAACAAGAGGAAGCTGCTTCATTCTTGTTCCAGAGCAAGAGGCTCTTCACCAGAGGTACCTGGTGCTCTACTGGCAGGCCACACCTGATGAGGGAAGTGCAGAGCTGGGACACCTGTCTACTGGGGTGAGGGGTGAATTCCTTGGGAAGCACATGAAGCAAAGAAATGAACCATGCAATCTGGGGAGACATACTGGATGGGTCCAAGCAACAGCAGCTTACATGAACAAAGAAGATAGTGACTTCCATTACAGATTGCTGAGGTGTTTTTATTGGATGTACTTTCCACGGCTTTCCCATGCAAAGCTCCCCTCAAGACAAGAGTTGGCTTATAGTTTCACACACATATCTACACACTTTTAATCACTTTCCCCTCCCCTGGTTTATATGTGTGTCCTCTACTGACTTGGTTTAAATCTCACATACTAGAAAAAGCTTCTCTTATAATCTCAGAGGAAGGGAAAATTCCTAGAGCCTTGGGGGTCTGCCCATTTATTTTTAACCATCTACTATCAGATAATGGTTTTTATTTCATTGTCTTGATTTGTTATTGAAACAGTTATTATTTAACAGTATATATGTATTAATCTATAAGTAATAATTTTCTAACTAAAATAATGGCTATTTATAAACCATGCTTTCCAAATCACTATCATGGCTTATGGTTTCCATGAATTAGATGGCAACATATAGCAAAACCATCAGGAAAATCATGGTTTAGGCAAGATAATTTTTTTCTTAAATAAATAGAAGTTTGGAAGTAGAGAAAGGGTCTGGGCTTGGTTTGCTGGTTTCAGAGTAATTAAAAATAAATTCCTTCTGTCTTTTGACTCTGTCTCCTGTGTCTATAGCTTCTATCCAGAGGGAGACAAAAGGGTCCATGCAGTCTGCCCAAGTTCAGCCATTACAGCTGTGGTCAAAGCATTAGGAAGGAGGAAGAGAGCAGAAAATCTCCAAGAGGCCTCCCAGTTGAGTCATCAAACTTTTTCAAGCGTTCAAGATACTTTTCTTATCTGTGTCTTATTTACTGACATGTCACATATGGCAAAAAAATAAGAAGGGTTGGGAAACTCAGCCTTTGAACTAGGATAATTACCACCAAAAATAAAATTCTGATTCTGATATACAGGAGGAAAGAAAAACTAATTTTGAACAATGGTTAGCAGCTCCTCTGGTGTGGTATTTCCAGGATGCATCTGAATAGTTAGGTGTTATATTCTACAATATATATATATACATATATATATATATATTTGTTGGTCGTGGGACATGAACTCTGGGCCTGGGCATTGTCTCTGAGCTCTTCAGCTCACCCTACCACTTGATCCACAGCACCACTTCTGGTTTTCTGGTGGTTAATTGGAGATAAGAGTGCCCAGGCTGGCTGTGAACCAAGATCCTCAGATCTCAGCCTATTCAGTAGCTACGATTACAGGCGTGAGCCACCGCACCTGGCCAAATTCTAGAATATTCTGTATGTCATGGAAATGTAATAAAATGATGATTAACAGAATAATTTTACTTACAGATGTGTTTTATGCAGCCAACATCATATTTATAATTTTGTAAAGCCAAGACTCATAATCGGGAAACCAGGCAAAAAATTCCAGCGCAGAACTTGATTAAAGAGTACTTCAAATGACTATGATTGCTCTCCAAAACTCAAAAGTAAGGGGGCCACAAACCTAACTATTACAGTTATGACCACTCAATTTCTTCAGTGTTTTAGTTCCCAGCTGACTACTGACCACAAAGGCTACTCCTGACAGCCTCTCCAAGGAAGTCACCAGGAAAACACTGGCAGAGTCAGGGTGGCACCCCAAAGCTTTCCAGAGAAACTCTTTAAGAAACTTCTCAATGTGGAGAGACTTGAGGGAATCTACCAAACGCCATCTCCATTAGCACTTACACCCCAAATTAGCATTAGCGCAAGTTTTTGGAAGTCCTAATGTATCGAATCTCCATGCTTCTCCACACTCACAAAGCATCTAATTACAGTGATGCATAGCCCACATGACAAGGAATGCTTACAATCTCAACTACTAATAAGTTAGAGATTAGAAATTCGTGATTCAAGGCCAGCCTGGGAAAAAGTTAGAAAAATCTTGTCTTAAAAAACAAGCTTGGCATGGTAGCATACAACTATAATAATCCTAGCTCCATAGGAAGCAGATATAGGAAGATTATGGTCTAAGGCCAACAGCAGGGTAAAACACAATACCCTATTCTGAAAAATCAACTAAAGCAAAAAGGGATGGAAGCATGATTCAAATGGTAAAGTGTTTACCTAACAAGCACAAGGCCTTGAATTCAAATATAGTACTGTGATTAAATAAATGATAGATAGAAGATAGATAGATAGATAGATAGATAGATAGATAGATAGATAGATAGATAGAGTTCCTTAAATGATTCATTAGCTTTGGGTGCCTAGGTAACTACAGAGCTACCCACTGGGTTTATGGTACTACCTTTGAGCAGAAGCTGTGTTATCTTTCCACTTTCCACTTCACTCTCTTTTCAATCTATGCCTCTAAGCTAACGCCTCCTTTCTTCAGGCATGGATGAATCTGACCCCAGGCATATCACTAGATCGAAAAAGACAGCTGAGGTAATCTAGTTGATGTCAGGCAAGCTCAGATATGCCAGAACTTAATGACCACGTGAAGAAGAATCCCTTTAGTAGTGAAGAATGCATTCAGAGGTTGTGTCATTTTTATATTCAGTTGCCTGATCAGTGATATTTCCACAGAGCTACACTGTTCTGTGTTATGAGGAAGACATATCCTATAAAAGTTCAGAAACAAATAAAAAAGGTATCAACCATGAATGCCTGCTCCATCCACGGGGCTAAGTATGGGACCCTGGTTTCTTGCTTCACAAATGCCCACATAGCTCCAGATGGGTATTAACTTAACAATGCAAGGGAGAAAGGGTGAGTCTTGCCTCTTCTGCTTTTCCCATGCATCAGATAAGCTAGGATTTCTTTTAAGTCCAGCTATGTGAGACAAAAAGCAACTTCTCGTAGTTATTATGCATTACCTTCGAAATATATGGCCAGATATGATTTCTCGAATTGGTGTGCATTGAAAATGTCATAGATTCTAAGTATGGAGATTTTTTTGTTTTGCTTTTTTTTGTTTGTTTTGTTAGTTACATGCCCAAAGAAATGTGATATTTCCTTTAGGATTGTATTATATTAGTTTTGGCTGTGTGTCAGTAGATTTCAGTAATGGTGAATTAAAGCTATTCTAACTACAAGGCACCAATGACTACCAAATGATTAATTTAGGGCTGATGATTCAAATGGTGGGAATTTGTTTTTCTTAACAAGGAAAATTGGCTTTCCAACAGAAAATATAAGAAAATTTTCCCTCTGCCTGGAAGATACTTATACATACCAAATGTGTCCATTGTGCTTTGTACAGCCTTTGACTATTAAAATTTTCTACAGGGACTATTTGTTCAGTTGTCTCCCTGCTCTCCTAAACATGGATTTCCTGAGGCACAGAGAGTGTTATTTATCTTTATAGCCCAGACATAGAGCATGGAGAAGAATGCATCAAAGGTGGCCTGTAAGTAGTGGTTAATGAACTAATGCATGATACAATGCACTGCCATAACAGACCCATTTTAGAAAAGAAACCTGGGAAGCAAATCAGTGACTAGAAATAAGATTTGTTCAGAAATAAGGCTTTGCCTTAACTACTATTTTTACTCTAGGGAGGGAGTAACAGAGATTTAACAGACTTCATTTCCACAAATATAGAGAAATTCAGTGAGGCAATAGCCTAATCATCTTTGGATGTGGTCTGGCTGACTTGTCACCTTGCAGGTAATTATATTTTACTTTGGAACTAATGCACATTGCATTATGCTTTCTCCTATTGCTCTGTATGCCTGTCACTTCCTATATGTCTCTCAGCCAGCCCTTTGCATTGCATGATGTAATTTCAGTAAGAATAATTGTTGGGACCAATGTGAAGGAGAAATTAATTTTGAAAACGGGACAGTAAACCTATCTGTGTAGAAGTTGAGGTAGATACCGTGTGTGTGTGTGTGTGTGTGTGTGTGTGTGTGTGTGTGTGATTATTTATTTTCTGCACATTGGGATATGTTTTGTTTTGTGCATGTGTGTGTGGTTTGTTTTTTTTTTACTCTCCTTGCCTAAAGACATTTTATTGCACATAAATCTCTTCTTTACTTTTCTTTTTATCCTCAAATACTTATACCCATCTAAAAGAAAGCACAGATCTCCAAGGCCTATTGGTTTTCAGCAACTGCAAAAGAGAAAACTGATGTGGAATACAAGATTTTTTTTTCCTTTTCTTTTTTTTTTTTAAATTCATTTCAGAGAAAGGGCTGTGGAAGTATCCTCAAGCAATAATTGCCAGAGTGAATTCATGCTTGCTTTCCATTGAGATTCTGTCTGAATCTTCTCTACTACTGAGGCCTGGTCTTCACAGTTGTGGTTGCCATGGTTTTCTACGAGTTTGGGAGTTCCGCTCTCAGGATGGTTGCCTCCTTTTAATGCTTTCCTTAAGGTTTAATGTGGTTATTGTGTTCAGTCATCACCACCAATCCCAGCTTACCAGACCATTGTTGGTCCCAATTTCAGGCAGAAAGATTCAACATGATGTAGATAAGACAGACCTGGCTTCAAATTCAGGCAATAGCTCTGAGACTTGATCAAGTCACTCTCTTCTAAAGCCCTGTGTTTTTCTTGTCTGAATGGAGGATTATTAGTATCTTGCTAAATTGTCATGGAGTTAATTAACATGATGAAGATAAACTGTCTAAGAAGAAGTAGGTGCTTTCTAACAGAATTAATTCTGCTTTTGATTAACTTCCTCCATCTCCTAGTATCAGACACTGAAAGATGGACAGGAAAATTGAAACAGGCCATCGTTTGAATACTCAGCTCACTCTTGTCTCATTTCTTCTGTTTATTTGTTTTCTTGTGTATATATGAGGTTGGTAATGCAGTGTCAGTGATGTATATAGACAATTAAATGGTTACTATAAGAAGCAAATTGTCTATCATCTCACAGAATCACTTTTTTATTAGTGACCAGAGAAGTCAAGGTAAACTACTTAATAATAACCCTTCACATGCCATTTCTACAGCCTCTCAATATAAAAACTCTGAGAGTCTCAGATAGAATAAATGAGGGAAACAAACATGGTCTTCAGAAAAGAAAAAAAAAACTTTTAAAAGTAGCAATAACCCCTGGCCCAAAAAGTATCCTTTCACCAAACATTTAAAACTATATATAACATTTGCATACATGTTTGTCTCAATTGTATTTGAATGCTGCCCTAAACCATATCATAGATAAAGACCTCAGACTCTCAAAGAATGTTCCTGTGGTTACATATATTTAAAAGAATGAGCACGGGAGAGGAAGGAAAGAAGTCAGGAGGCAAAGATGCAGGGCCATTTTGATCCTCCAGTTGATTGTATGATCTTGCCAGTTCGAGATGTTTGTTCTGTCTTCCCAGGACCTTATTTGGCATGGCATGGAGAATGGCAGGGATTTTAGAATCATGTAGACACAATATGACCCCCTGATTTAAACAACTATAATCTAAGACACAAGATAAACACACATGAAGGCCCCTACATAGGACCCCAATGAGCATATATTCAAAATCATAGAGGACAGGGACAGTGTGTTAGCACCTCCACTTTGGCATTATTTATGTGAGTTAAATGGTCAGAGGAAATGCTTTTGGCCACAGAGCAAGTTTAGTCATATACATTCCTAGATGCAGCTGAACTTCCTAAACGCTGAACATATTGTTCCAGCTGTTTATCTTCTTGGCACCCAGCACTGCTGTACATTCCCAACTCCAAGAGCACCAAGCATAGCAGTAGCTCTCCCTAAAAGGCCTGTAAAACTATGACTAGTTTGTTCTCCCAAAGACCCAAGGTTAAAGCACAGCCCTGTTGCAACCAACACAGCTCAGAGTGGAATGTGTCACAATGCCTTCTTAAAGAGTCAGAGTTCCTTTGACTAACAGCCTCCATATTTGTCAAGACTACTGGAAGGTAAAGGTTAGCAACAGCATCTGGCAGTAAAAAACCAAACCAAAAATGATAAAAATAAGGGTTAGGCCAGTGAGCCCCAATTCTTACTACAGCTTCTCTCTCTGCTGCTTAAAGTCTGAGCACATGCTCCCCTGAGGGAGAAGTTTATAGATTACACTGAATGTAGGGGGTGGACCTGGGTGATTCTGGAGAGGCAAATCCAAGTCTGTTTCTATTGTCCAATCCTGGGTGTTGAACTCAGGGCCTGGGCACTGTCCTTGAGCTTTCTCAAGCTAGTACTCTACTACTTGAGCCATAGTACCATCTCCAGGTTTTTCTGTGTATGTGGTACCAAGGAATCAAACTCAGGGCTTTGTGCATGGTAGGCAAGCACACTACCACTAAGCCACACTCTTGGCCCCCAGAAGTCTGTTTCGTAACATCTCTCAGAGAATGTTATGAAATGTTTAAAAAACATTTGCTTCCAATGAATATACATGTGTTTTCTTTTGGAGGGGTGTGGGACTCAGAGTTTGAACTCAAACCTTTGTGCTTGCTAGATAAACACTTTGCCATTTATGCTAAGAATGTACTCCTCCCTTGTAGCTGGGATGGCAAGCACATACCAACATGCCCAGATTTTTATTGGTTGAGATGGGGCTGGAGAACCTTTTGATTGAGCTAGCTCCAAGGAGTGATTCTCCTGATCTCCTGATCTCAGCCAGGATTGTCGACATAAGCCAACATACCTGACTCATTTACTTTTTTTCATAAAATAATAAGATTTTTTGGTAGCATAGTATAAGCCAAATCTAATAATAGAGAGCTTTCAGAAGCATTGAAAGCTAAGCGTATAATCTGTTGTCATAGGGATGCAGTAGAGGGATGAACCCATGCTTAGAAAGCAGAAAAGGCCGTGGTAGTAAAAGCGGGCTTCTGCCAATCCCTCATGTGCCCCCCCAAATGACACACAATCTAAGTAACTGTAACTAAGTAACACTGCCCAGATTGCCTCATCAAATCCCTATACTTTGACATAGGACCATTGTGGGAGAATAAAGAGGTATCTAAGAGGATGTAAGCTCTGAATTATGGTTCAGAATGCAAATGAAAACAAGTGTGTGTGTGGGGGGTTCCTCTTACAGAAGCTAGAATTCAGCTATCATTTGAGGATGAAGAACTTCTCATGCCTTGATTGTGTGTTTGATATTTAAGTAACCCAAACCTACACTATGACTTTTGCACTGATGGCTCCCTCTTATCTTCAAGAGAAGAAGGAAGGAAGGGATTTGAAAAGGAGAACCTGTCCTAGCAAAAGCATTTTAAAGGTGGTATTTTGGGGTATTGGATTTTCTTTTTGCCAGCCCTGGGCTTGACCTCAGGGCATGAACCATGTCCTTGGACTTTCTCAAGGCTAGAGCTCTACCACTTGAGCCTCAGCACCACTTCCGGCTTTTTTCTATGTATGTGATACCGAGGAATTGAACCCGGGTCTTCATGCATGCTAGGCAAGCACTCTACCACTAGGCCAAACTCCCAGCCTGGGTATTGGATTTTAAGAGATGATTTAGTGACAAGGATAGCCATCATTATTTTGCTTTGTTTTAGGAAGAAATGAAAAATTGGAATCATTCATATGATGGAACAAATTATGTCCTTAACATGATGTTATAAAAGCTGTGTGCAAGTAATCGCAGAAGTCAAGGCAGGCAATTATGAGATCAAGGCCAGCCTATGGGAGTTAATGAATTTGAAATCAAACTGTAGCAAGACTTTATGCTCATGTCTGAATAGACAGTCATTCTTGTTTTGAGGCCACCGGCTAGAACCTTGATTTATAACAGTCCTATCTTACCCTTTCTTCTTGACAGAATATAACCCCTTTGGTTGTCACTAAGTCTTCTAGACTAAAGCTTATAGCTGCTTTGAATAGATCAAGGCATTGAATAGACCCCTCAGCCTTGCTTCCTCCTTATCTCCAGCAGTGACCCACTTCATACCTTACTTATGTCTCACCATTAGCTATTTTTATACCAATCCCTCACATATCCATCATAAAATATCCTAGCTCAGAAGCCAGTGTGAATCTCTGAACTTTGACTGAAGGATTCCCTCCATAGATTTTGCTCCCAAGAAACCTTGGCTAGTGCTGAGTTCTTTGTCTATTTACCATGACTATGGGACATCTCAAACAAAACAGAACAAAAAGAATAAGCAAAATCCAAAACACAAATAATGCCAGTTGTTGGCAAAGATAATGGGCAATGAGAATTTCCTACTTGTTGCTGGTAGGAATGAAATATAAAACTTTGGGAAGCAACTTATTGTAAATCAACCCAATCTTACCAGGATCCTAAGTATTTACTCAGTTGCTCTGAAAATATCAACCAATGCAAATTCTCACGTGCAAACATTTGTAGTAGCTCTATTTATAATCATCCAAATGCATTGCACAATACATTGTGTGCTATTCGTACAGTAGAATATTATTTAGTAGTAAAAAAAATGAAGAATGTATTTCACAGACTGTGAACATGGAGAGTTCTTAAATGAATATCTGTAAATGAAACCAGACAGTCTAAAGTCTGTATACTGTATGGTATCATCTTAAGGACAGTCTTGAAAAAATAGAACTGTAATGTTAGGAAGCAGACCAATGGCTGTCAGGATTTGAAGGAGGGGCAGTTGAATAAGGTGCAATATTCTATATGATACTGCAATGGTACCCATTTATCAAAACCCATAGATTTTTGAAGCACAAAGAGAGCAAGTTAATGTATGCACAGTTTTAGAATCATAAAGGATACCAGCTGGAATATAAAATGCAATAGAATCCACCTGTAGTAGAAATACACAAAATGACATTCCTGAAGAGGTTGATGGTAAAAGTGCTAAATGAAATAACTCTTAACTGAAACCATGCTTACATTCTGGGCTTTAATTGGTAAAGTTGTTTTCTTTTTCCTTGAGAACAGAGGCTAATCCTGTAACCAGTACCAAGTAGACTTAGATTGAGCAACAATATAACTAGACAATGAGGAAAGGAAGCAGGGAGGAAAGGAGTCAAAATTGCTCATGAAGAATTTACCGGTTCAAAGTTGGAGGCATGAGTACACTGATAGTAACTTACATTTAGCTTGGCATCGATACAGATGAAAACACAGCAGTAAAAAAGTGTAGATATGTTTATATATGCCAGTGATTACACACAGACATATTTCTTTGTTCTCTTAGCTGAGAGAGCCTAAAAGCAACAATATTTAAGTACCAATAATACATACATCCAGCTCCCAGATCCTCATTTCTAATTTTATTCTCCAATTAAAAGAAGAAATGCCCTTTCAAGAAATGCCTGGCTTTAGGTCTAGGACAGGGGAAATATGCAAGAATTCTACAATATCTTTCCATCATAAAGTAATATGCTCTTACTGTTAGGCATAGTCAGGATAGTTTCCATCCTCTCAGAATGGGGAGAGCTTCTCTGCCCATTTTCCAATAAAATACCTATGGTCACAAAAACAACCCACCATGTTCTGCTAATGTGATATTTGTTGTAGAAGGAGAATAGTGGAGAAGGAAAGGAGAAGAAGATAAGTAAGAGGGAAGAAAGGAAGGAAATATGAGGGAAGGAAGGAGGGAGAGAGGGAAAAAGAGAGGGAGAGAGGGAAGGAAGGAAGGAAATGTACAAGAAAACTCATAACAACAGGGGCATGTTGAAGGGACATAGCCATTAAAGGAAGCACTTCAATGGTCAAAGCTGAATGATTAGAACAAAATGAATAACATAATTGGATTATAACTCCAAGTGTTAAATAAATATTGGTGAGACCATACTGATACTAATAAATGGATAAGTAAATAAGTATATGTGTGTCAGAGAGGACAATCTATGAAAAAATAATTCCAAATAATTTATGTACTTATGGCCACAAGGAGTGGAACATAACTCCTCACTCTTAAATGTGTGCTCCACATAGTGACTTCCTTCTAACGAGCACATTATGGAAAGAGAAATAGAAGGGAAAAAAAGGGTTACATTACTGTGGAGAAAATATACTCTTACAGTCACACACTCAAGGTTGACATGGCGATAAGTCATTTTGCTAATATACATCTTTGATAGGATGGGATCAAATTGGCACTCTACTTCTGTGGATATCCTCCTCCAAATCCCGAACTCCAGAGTCATCAAGAGAAATGTACCACATACATCTCCATTGATGGACATTCTACCCAGCCAGTACTTGTCAAATCATCAAGGTTAAGAAAGTCTAAAAATCTGTTGTCTGAAGAATCTACAGACACATATGAACAAAGAAAATGTGCTATTCCAGCTGAGATCTTGGAACAGAATTCCAAGAACAAGAAAACATGAAATCTAAATAAAGCAGATGACTTTAGCTGTTAATAATATATTACCAATGATACCAATAGCAGTGATTTCTTAATGCTGATTCACAAGACATGACATCAGCACCTTAGTTATGAAGATATTAACAAGAGGGGAGGCAACATTACCTACATGGGAGCTCTTCCCACTCACTCTATACAACTCTTCTATAAATATTAAATTGTTATGAAAGATTATATTAATGATTATATTAAAATTTTTCTTGCTTTACAGGCAGACAGACATACACACACACACACACACAGACACACACACACACACACATACATACATATAGGCTGGGAGTTTGGCCTAGTGGTTAAAGTGCTTGCCTAGCATGCACGAAGACCCGGGTTCGATTCCGTGGTACCACATACATAGAAAAAAAATCCAGAAGTGGTACTGAGGCTCAAGTGGTAGAGCTCTAGCCTTGAGAAAGTCCAAGGTCAGTGCTCAGGCCCTGAGTTCAAGCCCAGGACTGGCAAAAAGAAAAAAAATCCAATATACATCCATACAGGAATGCATAGAGAAAATAAAAGGATATATCAAAACATTAACATTTGTTGTTGTAATTGCTGGTATTGAGATTAAAGAGTACTTTTAGGGCTCTACTCGTGTTGCTAGATGACAATGGCAGGGAACACATGGTACAAGTAACAGCGTACTTCAGGAAGTAAAAGGGGGGAGAATAAGAGGCCATGGTCCTACATTCCACCATTCCCTTTGAGTCACATCCCCAATGCTCTCAGGATCCCACTCAGCTCCTCTTTGAAAGGTTCTGCCCCCTCCTCACAGTATAGCTCTGCAAATGAAGTCTTTAACATAGGATGCTTGGGAAACACCATTCAACACCCCAGCGTGAACATATGAGTTTGACCAAACATAGTCAAGAAAGTGTCTCAAATTTACTTTCAAGAGGAATTCCAACTTTCCACTTTAGTCCATCCACATCCCTCATTCTAATCTCTTGTGTAATTTAAGATGTTTAAACCCTCTAGAGAAGTTCGTCTCAGACTCCAGGAAGAAGCTGTCAGATGCCCCATGAGTTCAATTCTCAGCACACCTGCTGGAGCAGTCTGTCCCATGGTGGAATAGAAGATGACAGTCATGAGCAGTATCGGAATGCTGGTGAGGTCATTACCGCCTTCTCCAGTGAGAAGCAATTAGCTACTTTAAACAGTATGCATTCTTTCATTCCCAGGATACCTTTGCTCACTCTATTTTAAATGATTACATCACTCTTGAGCTTATTTGGAATAGGCCACCTACAATTTTTTCATGGCTCATTTCATTTACTCATTCTATAATTATCCCTCGAGGCCTTACCAGTTTTCAGTTACTATGTTCATCATTGTTATATATTTAAGTCTAAGTAGAATAATAACTCCTAACTTCAAAGACATTCCAGGAAAAAAAAATGAAGGATGTACCAAAATAAAGTTTGGGGCTTTACATAATATAAAAATTGTCTGGGGCCAGGAGTTTGGCCTAGTGGTAGAGTGTTTGGCTAGTGTGCATGAAGACCCAGGTACCACATACATAGAAAAAGCCAGAAGTGGTGCTGTAGCTCAAGTGGTAGGGTTCTAGCCTCGAGAAAAACCCAAAGACCTGAGCTCAAGCCCAGGACTGGCAAAAAAAAGAAAAAAAGAAAAAATGCCATAGGGTTTAACAGTAAAATGAGCCCTATTGCTCACATCAATCAAAGCCTGCATTCATGGAGAAGGGTCTAGGGATAGAGTATAGAAAAACAGACATAGTGGGCTTTGTTTTCTTTTTCATGTTTCTATGTGGAAGAAGTTCAGCAGGAGTAACACTCATGTTTGCCTTCTCCATTGATTACTGTTCCCAACGAGAGGTCAAAAGAAGGTTCAGTGCAGAAAGGGAACATGCTTGGCTGAGCTTATTTGGTTTCCTCTTTGATGGTTGATGCTTATGCTCTGATCTGTTTCTATTAAGAAAACCTTAATGCTTATTTACCTAGTTAACTTTATGAATATAAGGTGGTGACTTACTCTATCTCCTGAGTCTATCAAAGATGAGAAAGGGATGCTATTAGTAGCTCATAAAAGTGTCCATAATAGACCAGATACATTGAGATGGAGTAAGTACGAACAAGACAAGTCACAAAGTTTCACGGAACACTGAGGGTTTCAAATTGCCTGGAAATGAGTATGAATGAAGGTAAAGTGAAAGGAAGACTATAGACAAGTATAATCTGAGTTGGAGAACAATGCCCCTACATAGAGAAATAAATTTAGTATGTGAATGACTGATGCCTTAATGGAGGCTTAGAAAGCCCACTATATGCTGTCTTCAAGTTGGAGGCTCAGGAAGCCAGTGCTGCAATTCTTGTCCAAACCCAAATGTCTGACATCAAAGGGAAACAATGGTATTAAGTCCTACTCTGAATTCCAAAGCCCAAGAACCCAGGGCTCTGATTTTTCATGGTAGTAGATAGAAGTACAAAGAATGCAAGAAGAGCAATTCTGCTTATCTTCCCACCTTTTGCTCTATTTAGGACTCTGTTGATGAAAAGACACCTGCTAATGTTGGCAAGAATGGTCTTCACTCCATCTGTCAATTTAACTGCTAATCTCGTCTAGACATATCCTCATAGATGCACTCAGAATAATCTTTTATTAGTGTGCTAGGCATCCCTAAGCTGAAAAAAAGTAGCCATAAAACTAGTTACCAGGGCCAAGAGCATGGCCTAGCGGTAGAGTGCTTGCCTAGCATGCATGAAGTCTCAGGTTGGATTCCTTGGTACCACATATGCAGAAAAAAAAAAAGCCAGAAGCAGGGCTGTGACTCAAGTGGTAGAGCACTAGCTTTGAGAAACACCGAAGGACAGTGCTAAGGCCCAAAGTTCAAGGCCCAGGACTGGCAAAAAACAAACAAACAAAACAAAACAACTAGCTACCACAAGACTACTCCTAAAAGATCATGAATGTGAGGATGAGGCATTATAATTCATTCATAGTCAATACGGAAATTCTGCTTCCCTGTCATTGCAAAGTATATTATGTTGGACTAACAGAGAAAGAAAAGGAGAGAGAGATGAAGACAGGCACAGAGAGATAGAGGTTATTGAACTCAGCTTAAGTGCTTGCTAGGCAAGAACTCTTCTTGAGTCATACCACTAGCCCTTTTTGCTTTAGGTTGTTTTTCAGATAGGGTCTCACATTTCTATTGCCCGGTACCAGCCTCAGGTCACGATTCTTTTATCTGTATCCTCTTCCTACCTGTGACTATCATGTCTAGCCTTTTGTGTTGAGATGGAAGTCTCATTAACTTTGTGCCTGGGCTGATCGTGAACTGCCATCCTCACAATCTCCATTTCTAAAATAACTAGAATTACAGGCATGAGACACCGTGCCCAGCTTGTGACATTATATTTTTATTAGTGAAGTCAGAATAGAGAATTTGGAATTCCTATAGGGGCTGAAAACTGAACTCAGATCCCAGCGAAAATGAGATCACAGAATGCTCCTGCCCCCCCAAAAACACCTACATATAAACTTGGATTAATTCTTACCTGAGTATATATATATATACATATATATGAATATATATTCATATATGAATATATATTCATATATATGTATATGAATATGTATATTCATATATGTATATATATATACACACCTATGAGAGATAAGATACCAAGTAAGTCAGCAGGAAAAGGCTGGGAACCTGGAATTCTCATAAGAGTTAATAATATAGCAACTGCCCAATGCAAAGCAGACAGAATTTGAAGTTCCAGAGACTCAGTAAAAACTTCAAAACTTTCAATAAACCCAAGAAGAAGCAAGTCATCAAAGTAAAATCTGTTTCCAGTTCCAGAAATTCATCTAGGATTAATGTAACTTCTGATTGGGATACAACTCAGCCATTGGGAAATATGCCAAAATTCATATTCTCTACAAAATCTCAACCACAAGGCTCAATATATAATAAAACATTAGTGAGTGAACCTAACAAAAAATTTGATCAATAGCCAGATGTCTATGTTTGTTTACACAGAAATTGAAACTAGATGACATGGAATTGAAAATATGAAAAATATGCTCTATGAAAAAAATTAATATGATGAATGGAGAGATTGGAATTTCAGGAGACCTGTGAAAAGCACAGAAATGTCAAAATAGAAATCCTAGAACTGACAAATTATTATATCTCAAATAAAAGCCTGGTATATGTGATTAACAATGGAATGGACATGACAAGCAAGATCACTGAACTTTAGGAGAGGTCAATGAAATCTTTTAATATGAAATAGAGAAAAAAAATCACAAAATAAGGAACAACCCTACAGGGACTTGTGGGGTGGTATCAAGTTGTCCACAGTTACATGCTTTTATGGAAAAGAAAAATAAGAGAAGGAGGGGACATAGGACTATTTCAAAGATTAAGGGACCAAATTCTTCTAAACTTGATTAAAAATAGCCACTCACAGATTTTTCACAGCTGAAATATGAGATCATATAGATAGAGTGACAACTAGCAATTCAAGTTGCTGGTCTAATCATATATTCCAATATCTTTCTTCAAAACTGTATGGTTGCCAGGTGCCATAGCCCACAGTTATAATCCTAGCTACACAGAAGGTTAAGATCTGAGGTTTGAGGTTCGAAGCCAGCCCAATTTGGATAGTCTATGACACTCTTATCTTCAATTTACTATCTAAAAGCTGGAAATGGAGCTGTACCTCAAGTGGTAGAGTGCTAGCCTTGATCACAAAAGCTCTGGGACAGCGCCCAGGAAACTGAGGTCAAATCCCATGGCCAGCACTAATATTTTTTAAATATATGACTTGTTTTCATCATGCTATGTCTTACCAGAGATTTCCATTAGAAAGAGAAATGTATGTAAGTAATGGCAGAACAGGAAATTTGTAAAATAGCCTCCCATCTCTAAACAAAGATCTAAGGCCAATAGCAATCAAGTCTCAAGCTTCCCATCAGTCACAGGTCTCCTGTTTCTCTTAGAATTGGCTTTCTAGTTGCTGACTGCTCCTTAAACATGCCCAAAGTTGCCTTCTTCTCTCTATGTTTTTTGTTTTTGTTTTTGTTTTGCCAGTCCTGGGGCTCAGACTCAGGGCCTGAGCATTGTACTTGGGCCTACTCAAGGTTAGAGCTCTACCACTTGAGCCCCAGCACCATTTTTGGCTTTTTCTGTATATGTGGAACCGAGGAATTGAACCCGGGTCTTCATGTACACTAGGCAACTACCACTAGGCCATACTTATAGCCCCTCTCCATGGTTTTGATTTATTTGCAGAATGTGAAACTATCAAAAATAATGCAGAAAAAATGACAGGATTAGTCATAAAAACCAAGTAGCCAATCTTTCTAGCCTTCTTACCCTGTTTTCTTCTCTGGCAATTATTTCACTGAGAGAAGGCCTGTGTATTTAATTGCAATAGATTGGACTAGATTAGTCTCTGTATCTCCCACTTAAGTTTTAGCCATCCATATTTCTTCTAGGTGTTAGAAACAGTTCTATTCTAAACCCAATTGTAAGATAAATTAAGTTTGGAAGAGGTTTTGTTTTGATGCAAGACTGGAACTCAAACTTGGCATCCGACACTTTCACTTATTGACTGGTGCACTACCACCTAAATCATGTCTCCAACCCCAATGAAGATGTTTTTATGATCTTTCATGTTCCCATTCTTTGCTCATTCTTCGACGTCTCTATATTTGGGGATCTACTGCCAAAGGTGATCAGGACCAGGGCCTTTTTCTTTTTGGTGGCTTGAACTCAAGGCTAGGTATTATCCTGGAGCTCTTTTGTTCAGGCTGTCACCCTAGAACTTTGAGCCTCCACTTCTGGCTTTTGAATAAGTAACTGGAGATAAGTGAGTCATGGGAACTTTTCTACTTTTCCACTCAAACTAGTTTGGAACCTCGATCCTCAGATCTCAGCCTTCTGAGTAACTAGGATTACAGGCATAAGCCACAAGCACCCTGTAATCAGGGCCTTCTTACTGCTCTACCAGCCTAATGTCCTATTCCATAGTCCTGCAGTTTCTCCAGCCCTATTCTTGTTCTATCTTCTCATATTTGAAAGTCCCAACTATTATTAATATTTGTCAAGTGTTAAAAAAACAGGTTTATGGACATAATTGAAGTAATGTGCTATCTAGAGCCTTGGACTCAGTTTTTTAAAATATTTTTTATTGTAATTAATAAAAGGGTTACATGATATTTACCAGATAGAAGGTACATTAATTCACATACATTGATACCCTTTCACATGTCTTGGTCCCCATTACCCTCCCACCCACTCCCCCATCTTGGTTTTCCCCCTTCCCTATCAAATTTCAAATAACCAAATACAAATATATCCAATATATCAGATAACAAAGTGAGATACTGTAACAATATGATATAACCAAGGGACAGCAAAAGAGATGAGAGATAACATAGTATATTAAGGACAACAATCATTCATTATATGGCTTTTGTTTCAATATCCTGGAGGTCCTTTCAATTAGCTTCATACTATATGGCCTTATGTATCAAGGTTTTCCTCTATTGCAAATCTCTGCTAGGAGAGCCCAAGGTTTCTACTGATTATGACAAATGAGGGAAACCATTGAGCCTAAGTTCCTTTGAGTCTGGCTTACTTCACTTAATATGATTTTTTTCTCAGTCTTTCCATTTCCTAACAAATGGGGCGATGTTGTTTTTTCTGACAGCAGCATAGAATTCCATTGTGTACAAATACCACATCTTGTTGCTCCATTCATCAACTGAGGGACATCTACGTTGGTTCCATATCTTTGCTATGGTGAATAATGCTGCAATAAACATTGTTGTGCTAGTGGATTTAGTATGCCCTAGTTTCTGGATGGTTGGGTAAAAGCCAAGTAGTGTAATTGCTGGGTCATAGGGGAGCTCTATGTTTAGTATTTTGAGGAATTGCCATACTGCTTTCCATAGTGGTTGAACGAGTTTGCACTCCCACCAACAGTGTAGTAGTGATCCCTCCTGGCCACATCTCCTCCAGCATCTGTTGTTATTAGTTTTCCTGATCCTGGCCATTCTAACTGCAGTGAGGTGGAATCTTAGCGTTGTTTTGATTTGCATTTCTTTTATGACCAGAGATGTTGAGCATTTCTTCATGTGTCTGTAGGCCATTTTTGTTTCTTCTTCAGAGAAGACTCTCTTTAAGTCTTTGGCCCATCTTTTAATGAGATGGTTGTTACTTTGGAGATTAGTTTTGGAGTGATTCAATTTTTTGAGCTGTTGATATATTTTAGATATGAGGCCTTTGTCCGCTGTATGGTTGGTGATGATCTTCTCCCACTCTGTAGGCTTCCTAATTAATTTACTAGCTATGTCCTTTGCCATACAAAAGCTCCGCAGGTTAATGCAGTCTCACTTATCCAGCCTTTCTCTGATTTGTTGTGATTCTTGGTCCTTATTAAGAAAGTTTCGACCTGTGCCAAGGAGGCCTAGTGTATCCCCTATTCTTTCTTGTAAAGTTTTCAGTGTGTCAGCTTTCACCTCCAGGTCTTTGATTCATTTGGAGTTAATTCTAGTGCAGGGTGACAAAGAAGGATCCAACTTTAGTTTTCTGCAGGTGCTTAACCAGTTCTGCCAGCACAACTTGTTGAAGAGGCTGTCTTTCTTCCATTCTATTTTTTTGGCTCCCTTGTCAAAGATTAGGTGGCCATAGGTCTGTGGTTTAATATCTAGGTCCTCAGTTCTATTCCATTGGTCTTCAGGCCTGTTCTTGTGCCAGTACCAAGCTGTTTTGATAATTATAGCTCTGTAATAGAGTCTAAAGTTTGGTACTGAAATTCCTTCTGCACTGTTCTTTCTGCTAAGAAGTGTTTTTGCTATACGGTGTCTTTTATTATTCCATATGAAATTTTGGATTGCCTCTTCTATTTCTTTAAAGAATGCCATTGGGATATTGATGGGTATTGCATAGAATTTGTAGATAGCTCTTGGCAAGATTGTCATTTTCACGATGTTGATTCTTCCAATCCAGGAGCATGGGAGGTTTTTCCATTTCCTTAGTTCTGCTTTAATTTCCTTTTTCAGGGTTTTAAAGTTTTCATCAAAAAGGTCCTTTACATTCTTCGTTAAGATAATTCCTAGGTACTTTATTTTCTTTGAGGCTATTGTGAAAGGAGTTTCTTTCCTGATTATTGCCTCGTTCCTCTCACTGTTGGCGTAAAGGAAGGCAGTTGATTTTTGAGGGTTGATTTTATAGCCTGCTACTCTTCCAAAGTTTTGAATCAGCTCAAGGAGCTTGGGAGTAGAGTCTATAGGATTCTTTAAATACAGAATCATGTCATCTGCAAAGAGGGATAGTTTTATTTCCTCTTTCCCTACTTGGATCCCCTTTATGCTTGCTTCTTGCCTTATTGCACTGGCTAGGAATTCTAGTACTATGTTAAAGAGGAGTGGAGAGAGTGGGCATCCTTGTCTCGTTCCTGATTTTAGAGGGAATGGCTTTAGATTTTCGCCATAAATTATAATACTAGCTGTGGGTCTGTCATACACAGCCTTTATTATATTGAGGAATGTTCCATGGATTCCTAGTTTCTCCAGAGCTTTTAACATAAAGGGGTGTTGGATCTTGTCAAATGCCTTTTCCGCATCTATTGCGACAATCATGTGATTTTTGTCCTTGCTCCTGTTGATGTGTTGAATTATATTAATTGATTTGCGTATGTTGAAGCAGCTTTGCCTCCCTGTGATGAATCCAGTTTGATCATAGTGTATAATTTTTTTGATGAGTTGTTGTAGACGGTTGGCCAATATTTTGTTGAGAAGTTTTGCATCGATGTTCATCAAAGAAATAGGTCTATAGTTCTCTTTCTTTGATGAATCTCTGTCTGGTTTGGGGATGAGGGTTATACTGGCTAGGAATTCATCCATTTCTTCTAGAGTCTCAAATTTGTTGGTGTAAAGGTTTGAGAATTATTCCCTCATGATACTCTGGATCTTGGTAATTTCTGTCGTGATATTACTATTTTTGTCTGCGATTTTGTTTATTTTGGTATGCTCTCTTCTTTTTTTTGGTAAGATTTGCTAAGGGTTTGTCAATTTTGTTAATTCTTTCAAAGAACCAACTCCTTGTTTTGTTGATTCTTTCTATAGTATTTTTGGATTCCAAATCATTTAATTCTGCTTTGATTTTAATAATTTGCTTCCTTCTAGTGGGATTAGGGTTGGTTTGTTGCTCTTTTTCCAGGAGTTTAAGGTGACACATTAACTTGTTGGTTTGTGATTTTTCCAACTTATTGTTATAGGCACACAGAGCTATAAATTTTCCTCTGAGTACTGCCTTTGCTGTGTCCCATAGGAGCTGGCATTTTGTGTGCTCCTTATTGTTAAATTTCATAAACTGCTGGATTTCTGTTCTGATCTCTTCGATGACCCATTGGTGATTCAACAATGTGTTGTTCAATATCCATGAGTTACAGGGTTTTCGTTGATGGAGATGTGTGTTCAGTTCCAATTTGATGCCTTTGTGTTCTGAGAGCATGCAGGGAATAATTTCAGTGTTTCTGAATCTGTCCAGGTTTGTTTTATGGCCTAAGATGTGATCTATTTTGGAAAATGTTCCATGTGCTGCTGAGAAAAACATATATTGTGTTGTTACTGGGTGGAATATTCTGCAGATGTCTGTTATGTCTAGTTGGTCTATATAGTTGTTCAATTCTAAGGTTTCTCTGCTGAGTTTTTGCCTTGTTGATCTGTCCATAGGTGAGAGTGGTGTGTTAAAGTCACCAACAATCACTGTGTTTCGATCTATGTATGGTTTCAGTGAAAGCAAAGTTTGCTTGATGATGTTCGGAGCTCCGGGATTGGGTGTGTAGATATCTAGGATCATTATGTCTTCCTGGAGGAAAGATCCCTTTAGTAGTATGTAGTAACCTTCTTTGTCTTTTCTCACTTATTTTAGTTTGAAGTCTATTTTATCTGATATGAGGATGGCAACTCCAACCTGTTTATGGGGGCCGTTAGCTTGATAGAGTTTATTCCAACCTCTCACTTTCAAAAATGTTTGTTTTTTTGGGTAAGATGTGTCTCTTGAAGAGAGGAGAATGATGGCTCTTGCTTTTTGATCTAACTAGACAGACTGTCCTTGGCCTCAGTTTTGCTATGCTGCTGCTGCTGTTGTTGTTGTTGAGTTTTCCTACTATCCACATGAATCTTTAGGTGACAAAGGGTAGAATAAAGAGTCTACCTTTGATTATCATCTGTAGTTTTATAATATAAAAACAAACCCTAGAAACCTTTGCTACTCCTTTTAGTGTATTCCATGAAGTAATGCTCATTATTTTGAGATAAAATCCAAGCATAAGTAATTATAGATTCTTTTTTTAATTATCTTTGATTTTCTATTGTCAGGGTAATGTATAGAGGGGTTATAGTTATATTCACCAGGTAGTAGGTACATTACTTCTCAGACATTTATATCCCTTCTCATGTTTTTGTCCCTATTTCTCTCCCTCCACACCTTCCCAATCATCTTGTTTTCCCCCTTCCATTTCCTATTTCAAATAAACAAATAAATGTATACACAGTATACCAGGTATCAAAGTCAGACACTGTAACAATATGAGATTAACCAAAAGGCAACAAAAAAGAAGAGAAATAACAGTACATTAAGAACAACACTCATACAAGATAAAGCTCTTGTTTCAATATCCTAGAGATCCTTTCATTTAGTCTCATCCCATATGACCTTATGTTCCTAGGTTTTGAGCTATTGTAACCCTCTGCTAGGAGAGTCCTAGATGTGCTCTAATTATTACAAATGAGGGAAGCCATGAGCCTATGTTCCAATGGGTCTAGCTTACTTCACTTAATATGATTTTTTTTCAACTCTTTCCATTTCCTTACATATCATTCTTTCTGATGGCAGCATAGAATTCCATTGTGTATAAGTACCATATCTTTTTGATCCAATTATCTACTGAGGGGCATCTGGGTTGGTTCCATATTTTTGCTATGGTAAATAGTGCTGCAATGAACATCATTGTGTTAGTGGCTTTAGCATGTCCTTGTTTCTGGATGTTTGGGTAAATGCCAAGGAATGGAATTGCTGGGTCATAGGGGCATTCTATGTTTAGTTTTTTGAGGAACTGCCGTACTCCTTTCCACAGTGGTTGAACGAGTTAACATTCCCACTGACAGTGTAGCAACAACAATAATTGTAGATCACCTCCCATAATCTACATTCAAACATCTCTACATGCTTTTTGTACGCAAATACTGTTTTTCCAATGAGACTCATGAATTCTCAGTGATGAGAAAAGTATCCTGTGAATCAGTACATTGTGTAGCTCAAGGTACATAGTAGAAATAGAGTGGCCTAAAGAGTTGTTATTTTCCTTCACAATAAGTCTCCAGGGAGAGTGCTGAATACTTCTGGAATGGACTAAATTGTGTCTTTAAGTTTTGCAAATGGTCTTCCAGAATGGGTACGCCAACATAGTCCATTGGGTTCAAATTAGGTAAGAGGCAATGAACAACACAACATTAAATGATCAAACTCCACATGTATTCAGTGAATGAACTCCACATTCTTTCATTTATCTGGTATTTCCCAAGTATTTCCTGTGTCTATGTACATAATGTTAAGGAGAAGAGTTGATAAACATAATTCATGGGCTACAAGACTATCAACAAGACCACTAAAACTGAAGAATCAAGTAATGACTAGAATCAGTTATTATTTGGAGTGAAAAAAAGTAAATTAATAATATAAAGAAAAGGCTAGAAGTGGCTCATCAACTTAATTTTTCTTTTTATTATTATCGTAAAGTTGATGTACAGAGAGGTTATAGCTATTTAAGTCAGGTAATGAGTATATTGGATTTTTTTCCAGTCCTAGGGTTTGAACTCAGGGCCTGAACACTGCCTTGGGCTTTCTCAAGGCTAGAGCTCTACCACTTGAGCCACAGCACCACTTCTGGCTTTTCGTATGCATGTGGTACTGACGAATCAAACCCGGGTCTTCATGCATGCTAGGCAAGCACTCTAACACTAGGCCAAACTTCTGGCCTTTGAGTACATTTCTTTTGGACGATGTTATTCCTCCCTTCATTCTCTGTTTGTCCCTCCCATCCCCATCTACAAGTTATACAGTTCATTTTCGACATAATGCCTAGTGAGTACCACCGCTACATTTGTATACCCTATGTTCCTCCAAATTTAATCGTTGTGATCATCAATTTAAGTTTATTTTAGTAGCCCAAATATACAAACACTTTGAGATTATCACAGTGGGTTAAAGCACATATAACCCATTGCTTTTCTGTGCTTACAGAAAATGAACCACAATTTAAATGATCATGTTCTGGGTTAGAAGTACAGCTCAGAGGTAGAGTGCCTATCTAACAAGCACAAAGTTTTGAGTTCAAACTATATTATCACCCAAAATAGCATTATTATATACTGAATACCCAAATGGTAATGAGGAAGTAAAGAATGCCTAGCAATTGTGTACAGCCAAGATAATGTTCATGACTGAAAAATAGTAAATTTTTTTTATCAGTGAGCTGGCTTATTTTATATGATTCTTTAAAAAGAGTCATCACAGAGCAGTGGAAACAAAATAAAATAGAGCATATTGTTCTACTTGTTTCTGCCCTTTGGGAATCAGCTCAGATCTGATCATACTGATGAAAGTTGTCTGGCCCTGGTAGCTGCTAAGGATCCTTGCGAAGGTGTTGATGGATTCTGCAGAATCTGACCATGGACTGAAATCAGAAAGAAAATAGGCAGCAGCTAACACAAAACTGTAGGTGGGAAACAAAATGCTAGTAATATAAATCACTGATTATCTCACAGTGGTGTTTGGGTTTTAGAAAACACTCAGGGACAGGAATGAAACCTGAAGTGGAATCAAGTCTACATTATAAGTACATACAGAGCTCTGTACAGCTCCAGAATGATCTTAGCCTGTATAGTCTATCAGATCATACATTCTATACAATAAAATCTCCTGTGAAATAACTCTTCAGAGGGGACTTTTCAGACCTCTCTATAACTTAAGCACTCACTTAAAGATTATTATAAAGGAGATGTACACAGTAGTTACAGATATATAAATCAGATCATGAGTATATCTCTTTTTGAACAGGGTCATCTTGTCCCTTGTTTTCTCTCAGTTTTTCCCCTCCTAACCTCCATCCTCCACACCTTATATAGTTCATTTTCAACATAATGTCTAGTGATTACCATTGCTGCATTAGTTCAACCTTTGTCCCCCCATTTCTGTGCTTCTTTCTGCCACCCCTGACCCACAACTATGCTTTCAATCAAATAATAATCAGGGTTAGGTTACCACAACCACTAACCCTCAGATATCAGTGGAGCATTCTCATTGTCAATCTCTCCTTCTCCCCTTTCTCTCTCTCTCTCTCTTTCTCTCTCTCTCTCTCTCTCTCTCTCTCTCTCTCTCTCTCTCTCTCTCTCTCTCTCTTTCGCACACACACACACACACACACACACACACACACACACACACACATTTGTCACCAGGGACTTCCCACCCAGGAGTCTCACAGGCAGCTCTCCTCCCAGTTGTTTTCAGTAGGAGCAAACTAACTTACCACAGCAAGGAAAAGAAGGTGAAATTCAAGGCCTGGAAACAAATGTTTCTCCCAAAGCACACAGATTCCTTTCATTCACAGTGCATTGGCCAAAGCCACACTATCCAAGTGAGATGTCTGGCACATCTCACTTTATTTTTACTTAGAACACTTGTCACTCAACATCACATGCTTTGTTATTTGTCCTTTCTTACTAGAATATAAGCCTGCTAAGAGCAGGTACCCTGTATATTCGTTCTCACTGCTCTTAGAATAGAGGTTCTCTTTTGTTAAATGAACAAAAGAGAAATGTAGATAATGCTTTACAAAGGGAATTAGAAGCCCAAACACCTAAAAGATGTTGCTGTTAATATAATGAGTGAAGCCAGAAAGGTCAGAATTGTGGACAAGTGGAGAAGTTATGTCACCATGCTAAATGGGCCAATGGCTATCTCCATGTACTCTGGGCCAGGGTGGGTAGGTCTTCTGATTTTTCCTGAGAAATCACAATAGGGAGCTTTAAATGAAAGCTCAAATTTTCTATGCGCATCAAATGTTTTCAGAACTAGTGGGTACCAGTGGCTCTGGCCTATAATCCTATTTACTCAGGAAGCTGAAATCTAAGGATCATAGTTCAAAGCCAGCTCTGGGAAAAACAAACATCTCCAGGTAACCAGTGAATGGCCATAAGTGGAGCTGTTGCTCAAATGGTAGAGCCACTATCGTGAGTTAAAAAACAATACTGGTACAAACATACACGCACACGTGTGTGTGTGTGTGTGTGTGTGTGTGTGTGTGTGTGTGTATGCAAGGTGTTCCAGCAATGATGCTAGCAGATTGTGCCTTGGTATTGTTCAAATGACTAATTTTTTATTATGTTATTTTAAAATTGTCCCTTTATTGAAAACCATTTTTGTTTTTTATTGAAGAATTTATTAACATTGATTTTTACATCATATTTCAAATGACGTGTTTAACAAATAAGCATTCAAGAAGGGAATCTCTATATAGAATCACTGGCACTTAGATTTTAGAACATAATTAAAATTAGGCTGAAGGTTTGTATGTCTTAGATACATATTACTCTAAGTCATAATTTTTTATGTCTATGTAGTTGTGTTTATATTTCCAATACCATGTCCATAGCATTGGGTATGCAAATATTGAGTCCTCACTCTTGTACTGTTTGGATTTAATAGCCACATATTAAGGATATCATGTACTTTTTGATCCTTTGTTATTGACTTATCTCACTCATTATTTTATCTTGTCTGTTGGCTATGTAGAATTCCATTGTATGTATATATATACATATATATTTAATTATATGTTTTATATACATAAGACTTTAAAAATAAAAGAGTTTTACAAAGGTCAAATTAAGTCGGGAAAGAAGAGGAAAAGAGAGAAAAAGAGAATCTCCACATCCATTTCTTCATTGCCTAAACAGTAATTGGAGGGATAACAGTTCTATTTCTTTGCCTCTTACCTCTATCTCTATTTACCCCAAAACTTAAGAAACTCCTTCTTTCCACTTATAAAAGTAGTTTCATTTATTTACCTGGGAATCCTTATGAAAAGTAAAAAGGTGTCAACCCTTCCTTCACAAATGCTATTGGTGTATTACATAACAGTATCTAATTAAGAAATAAGTAAGAGACTATGGTAAATGTCTCAAAAGTGGATGTATGTGGACTAAAGAATTGCCATAGCCAAGGAGGCGGAAGATGGCGCCGAGACAATAGGGACGCTGCCTAGCTCTCTCTCACAAAAAAGAGAGAACCAAGGGAGTCCCACGAGCCAATGGTATTTGTACACAATGGAATTCTATGCTGCTGTCAGAAAAAACAACATCGACCCATTTGTTAGGAAATGGAAAGACTTAGAAAAAATCATATTAAGTGATGTAAGCCAGACTCAAAGGAACTTAGGCTCAATGGTTTCCCTCATTTGTCATAATCAGTAGAAACCTTGGGCTCTCCTAGCAGAGATTTGCAATAGAGCAAAACCTTGATACAAAAAGGCCATATAGTAGGACACTGAATGAAAGGATCTCTAGGATATAGAAACATAAGCCATATAATGAATGATTGTTTTTCTTAAGGTACTATGTTATCTCTCATCTCTTTTGCTGTCCCTTGGTTATATCATATTGTTACAGTATCTCACTTTGTTATCTGATATATTGGATATATTTGTATTTGGTTATTTGAAATTGGATAGGGAAGGGGGGAAAACCAAGATAGGGGGGTGGGTGGGAGGGTAATGGGGACCAAGACATGTGAAAGGGTATCAATGTATGTGAATTAATGCACTTTCTATCTGGAAAATATCATGTAACCCATTTATTAATTACAATAAAAATATTTTAAAAAATAAAAAAATTTCCATAGTCAATTATTTGATGTGCTTATATAATGATGTTTCTTTACTTGACACTAAAGTTGAACTTTCTATGTAAAGGGTCTACCAAACACATTTTCACTATAAAGAAATGTTTTCAGCTGTATCCTCCAAGAGAATTTAAATCAGATCGAAATGTTCAAAAAAATCAAATTTCTTGGGAGGGGTTGGGGAGAAGGGAATGGGAACAAAAACATGAGAAGGGGTATCAATGTGTGAGAAGTAATGCATCTACTACCTGGCGAATTTAACTGTGGCCCCTGTATACATTACTCCAACAATAAAAATAAATAAAATAAAATTTCTGTGTTTCTTTGGATTTAGGATGGGGTAGTTTAGCAAGCCCTGTACACCCTGCCTTTCTTCTCCAGAGGGAAAGCCACTCAGCAAGGTCAAACTTCAAGTGTAACTGTTCACTTCAGAGGCCTCCACTCCACAGGCCTGCAGACAGGAGCTTCCAGCTGTGAAATCGATGGGAATGCCCTGATATGCTAGTCAGAGAAATAATGCTAGACTCTAAGCAAATGGCTTTTCTTTGTTATTGTGTTTGTTGGTATGTCCTTATTTTATGAAGTGAAGGGTTTCATTTCGATTACTTCTGTATACAGTCAACCATATTCACCTAATACTTCCTTATTTTTTTCCCCTTAACCCTGCCTTTGAAAACTTTCTTACAATTTTTTAATGGATTTTCATTTTGTCCTTTTCATAATGCTCTTCAACCATATTCTTCCCTAACAAACCCTCTTTCTCAAGCTGCTTTTCTGGAAAAAAAAAAGGCACTTGAATTAGAATGAGCTTGCTTTTCCTCTTTTCTAGAGAATTCTATCTTCCTACTACAGATTCTCAAATATCCGGAGGCACCACTCACAATATAGGAAACTTCCAGATCTCTTTGGGGATATTCTGTCGTCATACATGGGCTTTAACTCTAGGATAAATGGGAAATGAGAAACAATCACCTTTTCCTTGCCCAGCCCCATTCTACAGTTAAAATCTCCACTGCAGATAAGGCTCAGCTAGACCATCTACATACTTGCACTGGCCTTTCCACTGGCTGTACCCATGTATCATGGGATAACATGTAGTTCTTATTATTATCGCAGAAAATCCGGCGTCTAGTCCATGATCTTTTTTTTTTTTTTTTGCCAGTCCTGGGCTTGAGCTCAGGGCCTGAGCACTGTCCTTGGACTTTCTCAAAGCAAGAGCTCTACCACTTGAGCCTCAGCACCACTTCCAGCTTTTTTCTATGTATGTAGTACTGAGGAATTGAACCTGGGTCTTCGTGCATGCTAGGCAAGCACTCTACCACTAGGCCAAACTCCCAGTCCCGCGTGATCTTTATTTTTTATTGTAATGTATAGAGGGGCTATAGTTATATTTATCAGATAGTAGGTGCATTACTTCTCACATATTGATACCCTTTCTCATGTTTTGGTACCCATTTTCTTCCCTCTCCCCCTCCCAATCATCTTATTTAGTTCCTGATCTTTAATACAAACTTACTGACTGAAATTGGAAACATTGTTTCCATAGAAGTGAAGAAAAATACGAAAATCTGTGGAGAGAACCAATGAGCAAAATAAAATTACCTTTATAGAATTTTAGAAATCATTTATTTTAGAAACTGAAATACTGATCTGATTCTGAAAATAATTATATTATACTGTTCCTTTTTCAAATAACTACTCTTCAAAATGGTCACAGTTCTGCACAATCCCCCCCCCCAAAAATCAATTTTAATCAGTGTAGTGTTTTTACAATATACTACCCTTTGCACACACAGTATTGCCAACCAAACAGAAATTGAGATAGTCACTGACTGGCTAGATGGCTGTATCTAAACTCCTAAACTGGCTCAGATGATTGTGTGTGTGTGTGTGTGTGTGTGTGTGTGTGTGTGTGTGTGTGTGGTGCTTAAGAATAGCTCTCTAGGTGATTGGATCAACAAGATGTTGTAGTTACACAAATTGGAATTCTATGCTGCCATCAAAAAGAATGTCATTGCCCCATTTGTAAAGAAATGGAAAGACTTGGAAAAAATCATATTAAGTGAAGTAAAGGAACATAGGCTCAATGGTTTCCTTCATTTATCATAATTAGTACACATCTAGGACTCTCCTAGCAGAGGATTACAATAGTACAAAACCTAGATACATAAGGTCATATATAATGAGGCTAAGTGAAAGGATCTCCAGGATATGGAAACAAGAGCTTTATTGTGTGATTGTTGTCCTTAATGTACTGTTATTTCTCTTCTCTCTTGTTGCCCTTTGGTTAATCTCGTCTTGTTACTGTATCTGACTTTGTTACCTGGCATATTGTATATATGTTTATTTGTTTATTTGAAATAGGAAAGGGAAGGAGGGAAAACAAGATGATTGGGAGGGGCTGGGAGAAAGAAATGGGGACAAAAACATAAGAAAGAGTATCAAAGTGTGAGAAGTAATGTACCTACTAGGTGGCAAATATAACCGTATCCCCTCTATACATTACAATTTTTAAAAAAAAGAAAGAAAAAAAGAATAGCTCTCCAGGACCAGGAGTTTGGCCTAGTGGTAAAGTGCTCACCTAGTATGCACAAAGCCCTAGGTTTGATTCCTTGGTACCACATTCACAGAAAAAGCCAGAAGTGGTTCTATGGCTCAAGTGGTAGAGCACTAGCCTTGAGAAAGCCCAAGACAGTGCCCAGGCACTGAGTTCAAGCCCCAGTACTGGCAAAAAAAGAAAAAGAATAGCTCTCTACCACTTGAGCTACAGATCAATTTCCAGCTTTTTGGTCGTTAATTGGAAATAAGAATCTCATGGATTTACCAGCCTGACCCTTGGATCTCAGCCTCCTGAGTAGCTAGGATTTCAGGAGTGAGACAACAGCACTGAGATTTGGTCCAGACTTAAAGATCCCAGCTAATCATACAACAACATTCACTCATGAAAGTAGGACGGAGATGGGGGTAAAAGGAACAGACTTGGGATATCCAAAAAACTTCCACATTAAAGTTCTCAACTACACCAGGAAAGAAAGATTTTACACCAGGAGATTAATTCAATCCAGGCAAATTTAGAATAGTGGAAAAGTCATTTTTAAAAGTCAGGAACTGTTTATACTCTGCAAGTGATAACTAATAGAAATGATTAAATTCAACAGGCAGAAACAAAGCAATAACAGGAAAACAGATAAAGTTAGAAGTTAAATGAAAATGGAAAAACATAGTGAGATTAAAACCATCAATTTGGTAAATCGGGCTAATAAGTCAGCATCCAGAGGAAGATTTTTTAATTTCCAAGGCCGTCCTGAGGAATTCACCAGGTATGCAGCATGAAGAAACAAGCAGATAAAAATTATGAAAAAGAAGCTCCAAACTTTGGAATCTAACACGATTCATCTCAAAACAACCATGCTGATTAAAATCTGTTTGGCCAAAGTGTACAAATGTACACAATATTCTAATATGACATCCCAGTGTCTGCCTGAGATTGTTGGGGTTCAGGTGGGGTGAGAGGGAAGGATTATGAAAGGTCAACAAGCAACTTTTAGAAGAGATGAATAGATTCATCAACTTGATTGTGATGATGGATTAATGTGTCAGTTTTGCCACATTAAAGCTACTGTAATTCCCCATTCCCCTTTCAGGGAAACAAAGAAATGTAACAGGAAGTCAAAGTACTTAAAGGCTATTTTTTGAAAAGATATCTGGCAAGCTCAACCAAGAAAAAAAATAGAAAACAAATAAGAAGTCAGGTATTTAACTTTAAAATAAAAAGTCCTCTTAAATTGAATGCAATTAAGGTATAAACTTATATAAAAGAATCAATTATTAGAGAAGTCAAGTTATCAAAGTGAGTAAAGAAGATGTAGAAAATAAAAGGAATGCAGTAACTACTTATTATGGATTGACTATGACACAGAGAGAGAGAGAGAGAGAGAGAGAGAGAGAGAGAGAGAGAGAGAGAGAGAGAGAGAGAGAGAGAGAGAGAGAGAGGGAGGGAGGGAGGGAGGGAGGGAGGGAGGGAGGGAGGGAGGGAGGGAGGGAGGGAGAGAGAGAGAGAGAGAGAGGGAGGGAGGGAGAGAGAGAGAGAGAAAAAGAGAGAGAGAGAAAGGGAGGTCTCTTTTAGAGGTAATCAAGCTAAAATGAGATTTCAAGTAAATAACTGGTATTCTTATAAAAAGGGAGAGACTCAGTCTATAGCTCAGTGGTAGAGAGAATTTTGTTTTGTTTTGTTTTTGTTTTTTAGCAGGCAGAGGCCCTGCTGCCACCCCCAGCTTTCCACTGTATCCCATCAAAAAAATGGGGGAGGGAAGCAATTATCTATGGAAGGCAAATGTGCACAGAGAAAAGTGCCAACTTCACAGCTTTTGAATTCTACCTCCGGAACATGAAGGCCCTTCTTCTGTACCCAGCACTGTGCACTGCACTCATGTGCTCTTAGCTCATAGACTCGGTGGAGGGAGACTTTCACTGTGAGCATAAACGCGAGTTTCTCTTCTACTACAAGGTAACACCTTACAGTATTCTTTATAGACTGAAACATTTAGGAGATAGGACAGTTAGGAGATAAGACAGTTAGGAAATAGATCAGCATACATTGCTACCAAAGACACTAATTTGCACCCTGCCATGCAGTTCACAAAGCATCCTTGCATATCAACTGGATGATTTGAGCCTCGTTCATAATGATTTTTCCTTAAATTCTCTATGTAGGCATCTATCCTTTGACCAGACATGCTGCTGAGGCTGAGGGTGGGAAAGACAGTTGCATGTCTCCTGTGATCTACCTGTTATGCTACCAGGTAGGTTATTTGTAAACTGCCCTCATTTCAGTGTGTCAACAGCGAAGAGAACTAACCAGTCCACAGTGACTTCAGGAGAAGGTCCACTTCAGATGATGTAAACCCAAAGCAAGTCATAAATCTCAGCCCAAGTCTTCAATTACAAGTCACAGAAAATCAGACTTGAATGAGTTTCCACTGAGTAAAGCTAGTAAAATGATTTTATGGTATATATGACATTTAATTATTTCAAAATCTGTTGCTAATGAGCTATAGAAAACTTTTATCTTTAAAAAGTTAAATTGCAAGAACTTTCCATTGTTCTTATGTAGTTTCAAGCTAGTAAAAAGAATGCATTGCACAAACACAAGCTTCTGGTGAGGAAATACATTTGTATATAGTAGTATATTCAAGAAAATCAAAGCTCACCCCTAAAACTTCAGGTTAGGAAAAGTTTCAATGATGATGGCTAGTCTCTCTTCTACTTAGACAATAGAAGCATGTTAGCAACATTTGAAGTGAAGCAATGTTTGACTGAGAAACTGAGAGTTTTTTAAAAAGTATGTATGATTTAATTTTAATTTAATATAACTTTAATTTCCAGAGCCACATTGTTTAGTGGCTTCCACTTGGGCAGGGCAGCTTGGGCCCATACATCTCATGCTAACTGACATAAACTAAGTCAGTTCCACAAAACTTGAGAAACAGTGGAAGAAAAGAGCAACATTCATGGAGCTTCCCAATAAACTAATCTGAAAAAGACCTTGATAACAACTTGGAAACAGAGGGAGAGGGAAAGAAAAAGTGTGACAGGAAAAGCCAATCATGATACTATGGCAAATAAGAAGCTAGGTCTGATTCTACCTAAGGATGCTCTTTGGTTCCCAAAGCCTTGTAGGGATTTTAGAGTGAGGTCCATGTAAGAGCCAACCAGTGCTGCAGTCTCACAGAGCTGGATATTGTGTGTGTGTGTGTGTGTGTGTGTGTGTGTGTGTGTGTGTGTGTGTGTCTGTGGTGTGTTTCCTCTCCTTCCTGCTGTCCAGTGGCTGTAGCACACTTTTACTCTGTATCATGTGATCTCAAGTCAGAAACTCTCCTATTTTATTAAAATGGAAATTCTTATACCACAATATAATCAACCATTGTAACACAAAGTGGGGTTTTTTTTGTCTTTGGAAAATGTGTTGGAATTCTGGAGGGAGAGGGAAAAAATGGATTTATTTTCAGAATTAGCATGATGAAATATATTAAACTGAATATGAATGCTGGACCAGAGTTTGAAGAAAAATGAATTGTGCTCCTTAGCGTCTAGTCACTTTGCAGACATTAATGAAGACCCTCTCAATCTGTTTTTGTGATAAGCCCTCACAGCACCACTCTGCTGGAGAAAAGGGACCACATTACTGAGAAAGACCCAGGTACTGCTGAACAGCTTATATTTTATACATTCACATTGGAAAGGCAAATGTTGAAATTGGTCCATCTAAAACCTCAGCCTGTGGTTTCATGGATTCTAGATAATTGAAAACAGAGCTCCAGTACACTACATTTCCCTCTTCCGGGCTCTTTGCCATGCATACTCCAATCTGAAACACTTGTTTTAAAAGACACCTCTTGTCCAAAGGCAGGAGCAAAAGAGAAAGAGAAATTATCATCAATATAGAAAGCATACTTAACACTGGATAAAATATACTTCACTCAGATTGCTCTAGCAGTCTGTCTATGCAAATAATTGTCAGGGGTCCTAAGATAGTCAGCCTTGCTTTTGTCAACAGAAAAAAAGTATGATATTGGAGATTATGTTGAGTGAGATACTTAGCTCAGAAAAACAAATATAACAGTTTTGCTCATATGCAGAATGTAGAGCTAAATAATGAGGAGGAGGGAAGAGGAAGAGGAGGAGGAAAAGAGGAAAAAGAGGAAGATGAAGAGGAGTGTCCATGACTTGTCATGGAGAATTCTGGTTCCTATGACTAAATTCAGGAGAGAAAGGGGGACTGAAAATAGGACGATGGGAAGAAAATGAGCAAGATCCTATTTCTGAGGTCTACCAGTTACCTACGTGATATTATATCCAGCATGCCCAGTCTCATGCTTTGGGGTATCAGGTTCTGAATCTCAATCAAGAAAATTTATAGTTTTGATTGGAATTGCCAACAAAATCCCATCTCTGTTCTCTTATTTGTTTTATTGAAATACTTGTGTTTGTTGTTAATTCTATCATTTTCAATGAAAAATATACAAATTTCAACATCATATCTTTTAAAATTTGATTTGGGTCATGTGTATGTGTGTGTGTGCACACACATGAGAGAAAAAGAAAATCAGACAAAAAGTTGGAATTTTTTCCAGGGACCTGAACTCAGAGCCTGGATGCTGTTGCTTAGTTTTTCTGCTCAAGACTGTTGCTCTGCCACTTGAGCCACAGCTCCACTTTTAGCTTTTTGATGATTAACCGCAGATTAGAGTCTCCTGGATTTTCCTGCTGAAACTCTCTTTGAATTGCCATCCTCAGATCTCAGACTCTGAGTATTACAGGAAAGAGCCACAGGCACCCAGCTCCAATTCTTTCTCTATCTTTTCATAAATCCTTTTCTCCCTCTCCTTCCATCCCTAAATGCAATTAAATATATGCATAGCCATAAAATTAATTGCTTTATTGTGGTGTCTTAAAGTTAACATCACATTCTAATTATCCTTCTGCAACTCGATTTTTATTGCCTCATTTTTACATTTGAGGGATTTGTCCACAGGATAACATAACTCATTGCTGGAGGATATTCCATGGAATTAGTGAATCATAATTTATTGACTCATTCTCCCACCAATGTGCATCCAGCCTGCTTCTTTATTTATTGTTAGAAATGCCACACAAACATTCCTTGAATATATCCTTGTGTGCATTGGAAGTGATTGTCTCCTACTGCCTGGCCTTGCAAGGCAATCCAGGATGGATAGCTTTAGCTTTTTCCAAATCTAGATGCTGCCAAATGTTACATAAAGCAGTGTCTTCCATCCTAGGGCCCCTACAATCTACTTAATGGAACAGCCATAGTGACCCTATAAATACTTGTCACATCAAGTAACTGCCATGCCTTCCCAGGTAAATCAAAACAGCCTAGAAGCCTAGAAATAACCTTACTACCTCTATGTCCTTCCTGTTTTGTGGGCAACTCATCAACCCCACCTGGCACCTTATGCCCTTATGGTTCTGTTTTTTCTTCTTCTGCCAGTCATAGGGCTTGAAGTCAGGGCCTAGGTGCTGTTACTGGGCTTTTATGTTCGAAGCTGGTGCCCTGCCACTAGAGTCACAGCTCTACTCACTTTGTTAATTGGAAATAAGATTCTTACTGACTTTCTTGCCAGCACTGGCTTTGAGCCACGATCCTCAGATCTCAGCCTCCTGAGTAGTTAGGATCGCAGGTTTGAACCATTGGTGCTCAGAACCCTTATGGTTTTTATTCCAGCTACCTTCTCAGATGACTTGCTCAGTTCCCCATTAACCAATCCTTCACTTTCTATAGGTTTTCCATGAAAATAAATGTTAGGCATCAGTGGCTCACTTCTGTAATCCTAGTTACTCAGGAGGCAGAGATCTGAGGATTGTAGTTCAAAGCCATCCCTGGCAGGCTGGGTAGGAAAGTCTGAAACTCTTACTTCCAATTAACCACCAGAAAACCAGAAATTGTGCTATGGATCAAAGTGGTAGAACACTAGCCTTGAGTGAAAAAGTTCAGGGACCAAAAAAAATTTTTTAAGGCAAGAAAATAATCCAATGGATAATTGAGTGCTGAATTCTCAGCAGGAGAAATAAAAATTGCCAATAAATGAAGAAATATTCAATGTCCTTAGCCATAAAAGAAATACAAATTCAAACTCTCATTCCCATTGCATGCTAGTGGCTTATGTCTATAATCTTAGCCACTTGGAGGCTGAACTATGGAGGTTTGGAGTTTGAAGCCAGTCCTGACAGGAAACTTCACCAGGTTCCCAAAAAGCAGGGCTAGAAGCATGACGCAACTAGTAGAGCATCAACAGAGCAAGTTAGCTGAACTAAACATCTGAGTTCAAATTCTAGGATTAGCAAGAAAGAAAAAGCAAAAACTTTCACATCAGGCAGAATGTCTGGCAAAGATGGAAGAAATCTTTATACACTGTTGTTGGTACTGTAAACTAGTAATAACTGCCATGGCTGCTTGAAAGAGGGGGTGAGGGAGGAAAGGAACAGTCACTGATAGCGGGGATATCTGTTCGAAAACGTACTGTATATATTTGTGGAAATATCACAATAAAACCAGTTCATATTACAAATGTGTGTTAGCTGAAAAATAAAGTAAAATAAATATGTTTCACCTTAACATTGAGGTTTCCCATAACTCCCCTTGGTGTATGCAGTTGTTCTTTACTTAGTGTATAACTTTTCTTTCATAATATTAATACTCTTTTTTTTCCAGTCCTGGGGCTGGAACTCAGTGCTTGGACACTGTCCTTGGACACCTTTTGCTCAAGGCTCTGCCACCTGAGCCACAGTGCCACCTTTGGCTTTTTCTGTGTACGTGGTACTGAGGAATCGAATCCAGGTCTTTGTTCATGTGAGGTGAGCACTCTACCACTAGGCTATGCTCCTGGCCCCACTAATACTCTCTAATGCATGATTTATATCAGTTTCTTTTCTTTTGTTGGTCCTAGGGCTTGAACTCTGGGTCCTGATCCTTGGTCAGGGCCCTGTCCCTGAGCTTTTGTGCTCAAGGCCAGTGCTCTACCACGGGGGCCACAGCTTCACATCCAGGGTTTTCTTCGGTGCTTAAATGGAGATAAGAGTCTCATAGGCTTTCTTACCCAGGCTGGCTTTGAATTGTGATCTTCCAGTCTCAGCTTTCTGAGTAGCTAAGATTACAGGTGTGAGCCACCAGCACCCAGCTGAGTGCATGATTTAATTTATTTGATTTATTTTCTAGTATCTTATCTCCCCTAGAACATTAGCTCCATGAGATCTTTGCCCTAGTGCGTTCACTGGTATAACAGGAGCACTTGTGACACAATCTGATACAGGGCAGACATCTAACAATGTACTATCTAGGGGAATTGACATTTGTGATATATTACAGAGCATTATCCAAAATAGACAATGATGCCCATTGGCATTGGGATGGGTAAGAAATGATGACTATTATTTGAAAAAGACTAAAGTCTGTCTTAATACCTTGATCTCTGCATCTTCTTAGAGCCAAAAAGCATACTGGGAATACCTCAGTTTGGCACAGTATTCATTTGACAGAGGAATGAGTGAATGAGTGAATGAATGAATGAGCAAACAAGTAAACATTTTCATTAAGAAGCTTACCTCGGTGTTTTTCCAAAGATTTGTGATTTGGGTTTGTCTATCAGATAAAGGAAAGAGCTGGGATTTCTTAGGTCTAAAGTATTCCTTAAGCTATAAATTACCCTGTTGGAAATCTTTTCCTCTTAGCAGCTTTCTTTTAAAATCCCTATGGAGAGCAAATGAATGGAGATTTTCCAAATAGAAGATGCCCTAGTGAAGTGTTTCTTGCATCTGTAGCATAATAAGACTCTCTTAGAGCCTTACTGGCTGGACCCTAATGCCCAGATCAGAATCTCTGGGAGAGAATCCTAAGAAAAACTCCAGGAATTTTAATGAGCAGTTGAGTTAGGGAAACAAAACCTTAGTAAACAAGCCTTGTCCATTAGCTGGACAAAGAGCAATGGGGGGTGGGGTGGCTGCCTGAAATATCCACAGGCAGGAAATTAGTGTCAGTTGTAAACTGTTTGCCATCACTGGCAGAGTCCCTGCAATGACAGGAATAGACAGGAGGATTTTCACTATTTGACTTGGATTTCAGAGCCTCTCTTCTATGCCTACCTAACATGGCCATGAGGGGTTCACAGAATTCGAGGTGACTCATAACCCTGTGTTTATGCATTAGTCATGGAGGGCCCAAGAGAAGAAGGGCAGCTGCCGCCCCACCTTAGCCAAGATCTTGTTCATGTCTATCACGTAGCTTGGTAGAACAGAAAGAATAGAAAGGGGAAAACACATTAGTAACACAAGGAGGAAAGATGGAGCCATACTGGATCATGAAGGATTGTTTTAGCATTCGGCAAGCATGACAGTCTTTCTGCATAGACGGTAAGAGGGCTTCCTCTAGGCAACAAGTTCTCCCAGTGACAAAGATAAGCAGGTTCTACAACTGCAGTTTTCCTAGTGGAATTCCTTTCTAAGGCTTTAATGCTTCTACATTCCACTTGGATTCTTTCATCAAAGTCCATGGTAAAGTCCAACCATGGTTGCAGTTTTGTACCTCAGCTTTCAAACATTTGTATTCCGAGTCATCTTTGTAGAACCTTCCCAACAGAAAACATTTAGTTGGAACTTATGGTGAAATATAAAAGTGAGGAAGAGGGGAGAGACAGATCTATAATTTGAAAACTTTCCTCATTTTTAAACTTGGCATATCTCTTAGACACTCAAATGTTTGGGGTCATTTTAGTTATTTAAGTCCATCTTCTTTACCCTGCCTCTATTTTGGCAACCAAGTTTACTTCTGGGGTGGCAGAGGAAGGGTACTTTAGAGACCCTGTGGGGTTTCACAACTCTTTGCCGAAATCAGCACATGTTTATTAAGGGTGGGTAGAAAGCTTCCCATCTGTTAGCTTTCTCAAAGTGCTGACAAGAAAATTCCATCATGCAGAAAAAAAAAAGCTGTTTTTTTTTCTTTTTCTTAGTCTCTTCTCTATTTACCCTGAGCATAAGGTCATCTATTGTGTTCAAAGAAGATGAGGCTTGACTCTTCTAATGTGATGTTATAAGAAATGGAACCATCTCAAACATCAGGCTCTAGAGTATTTTCATCAACTTGCAAAATGCATGTAAGACCCACTCAAGACTTCCTCCCAGAACTTGTCTTGACCTTGTGTACCTCCTCATATCTCTGTCATAGAAGGAATGCAGACCTGAATCCACAGGTACTGCCTACAAATACGATGAAAAGAATGTCACATCTGAGATTATACACTGTTCCATGGCAAAAGTGAAAAGGGGTTTCAGACATAATGAAGACTCCTAATGAGCTGACTCTGAGTTAATCTAGGAAATATTATATTGGGGAACTTTGATCAATTTACTTAATCTCTTCAAATGAAAGTCCAACAGAACATGGTAGACAAAATATATTATACCAGCACTTAGGAAGCAGAGAGGCAGGATGATCTAGAGTTCCCAGCCAGCTTAGACTACATAGCATAACTATTTCAAACATCTAAATAAATAAGAGTTCAGAGGTTTCATAAACTCTGAGACACTCTCCTATGAACCTTGAGAAAGCAAGCTGAACAGATTTTTACAGCTACCAACAGACAAATTTAGAAGATAACCTAAAGCCAACATTGAGTCTTGGCCTATGTCTATACCTCCTTAAAAGAGCATAACCAGATAACCCAGGTAAGCCATGTGAAGATCTGAGCTGTAGAACTGTGAGATAATAAATGGCTGACAACTTGTCACACAATTGCCAACAGAAACTTGAAACAATCTCTCTCCTCTAAATAGGAAAAGCTTTGTATTTCCTACAGGAGCCTAACAGCTACCATATTATTGGACATTCAGAAGCTCAATCAGTACTTACCAAAAAACAGTCTGATTGAAATAAATTACTGGCTGGGTTACAAAGTATATATCCGAGTTTAAAGGGAAATTTCATAAGGATAAAATATAAATCAAGCCAGCCTGGTGAGTCTGGCTCATCATTTTTGAAGTCAGTCTCCTACCTGATAAAAGGGATCAGGTGAGAGCAGAGATGGAAGGCTTTTCATAAATCTTCCTCAGATTTGTATCTGCTCTTAGGTCAGCCTGATACATTTCAAATGGTTCATCAAAACCTTCCTGCATTGACTGAACCCACTGCCAAGTAACTAATGCTCCCCACTGCCACCCACCATGGTCACCCACCGTCACACAACTCCTGATGTGAGGGACCACCTGTTTTGCCACATCGGATTCAGCTGTCAGCTGGGCAAAGATCTGGATCATCAATGCTTGGGAAATTATCCAAGCAAAACCCAGCAAACTCCAGGATGGGCTCATGACTCAATGAGAAGCAGTGTTTCCCCCTGATTCAGCCCTAGCCTGGCCACATCTGAAGGAAAGCAGGGCCACGAGCTCAGCCACTGCCCATTGCCTGTGGACACATGGGCTCACACTGTCTCAGATGAGAAGACACTGTCTGCTGATTCACTTGCACCTGGGAGTTCCTGGCTAGACGTCTGGAAAAGGCTTCTCTTGCAAGCTCAAGTTTTATTTATCCTAAGCAATCTTTTAAAAGTCATCTTACATTTCTTCAAAGTGTCTGGACACGGTGTGGAATGTGGTTTCTTTTGCCCACATTGCAGCAGACTGTATGGTGTAACTTGCTGCATTTTTAGGTCTCCCATCAATGTGCAAACAGTCATGAACTTTCACTGAGAAACAATGGAGAGCTGTTGGGGGAAAAAGAAAAAGAAATGAAGACTCTGCATATTGCTGTGGTAGATTAAATGCAGGCACAGCTAGCTTTCACATACACCCTGGGACTGCAGAAGTTATGGATTAACAATCCAACTACAGGTTAATGTGGATGACATGCAATTGGATTGCTTTCACCTGTGCAAAACATTCTTTCCTATGCTTGATAGTTTACAAAAGGTCGCATATGCAGTGCATCTTCTACAGCAAAGCAGGGAACTAGATCAGGCAGGTCTTCATAGTCCCATTTTATAGATGAAGGTAGAGAAGGACCAGCTTGCCATGGGAAGAGAAATGCATCGGTCTTGGCAGTGCCATGCACTGGGAAAGTTAGCCTTGTGAGTGCCTACTTCTTCACCTGGTAAGTACAGTTAATTAGTTTCTTTTTAACAAGGTGGTTTTTAGGAGAAAATCATAGATTCTGGAATCTAGCCAACCTACTGTTCAGTTCATTTTCTTGAATCAAAGGCTCAATAGTGTTTAGAAATTTGTAAAGGCAAATACCTTTTTTCTTTCTGGTCCTTTCTCTATACTTAACCCTCCCTCTTTTTCTGGGAATTTCTTTCCAGATGTTCAGGATATATTGTTAAATGAATGATGCAGTTTCAAAATGGCACACTTTAAAGGAATGGTACTGTGCTTATAAAGAAGAATAGGGTAAGTACATACAGGAAAAAGACATTCACCATGTATGAGTGTAGTAGTGGAGGTATTTTGTTGGAATTACATACAATTTTTATTGGAATGTTTGTTTTTCTGCATGCACAGCTTTAGTAATAAGTGGAACAATTCATACTCTCCAAGTGTCTCAAAACTTTCCCTTGAATAAAGATAGTCCTTTTGTCCTGGCATCATTATCAGTTACCAACTGACTTAAAAAAATTACATTCTCTGCAGACTGTAACATTACTTTCCACTCTCATAAAACCTTCTTAAATTTCATTCTTCTACATGAATCCATATGCTTTAAGAATCTGAAACTTTTTAAAGGGATCAAGCCATGGAACCAGCTGTCAGCTTTTCCACTAAAGATGCTAAATCCTTCTTGAGGTTAAAGGAGGGATTCTTACGCTTGCCTCTAAACACAAGAAGCCCAGCATGGAAGATGTCATTTCTAATAAAGTCTCTCAGTATGTGCCAGTTCTCTGTCACTAATGTCCACTTGCACATTACGCATCCTGATTCTTTCCCTTCCCCCAAAATGCTAGAAAAAATAGATGTATCCATCCTCCATAAATTTCAAGACTACATGTTTCTTTCTAAACATCAGATGTGTTTATGAATGTGAGTAAATTATGCCTTGGCAAATTAGCAAATTGAAGTGTTGACTTTCCACAATCCCAGACCTAAATTTAGCCACCACTAACTTTTACTAAATTTTTCTTTACTTCTTACTCTTTTAAGGATAGGGTAATATTTCTTTTTTCATATAATTTTTATTGTAATTAATAGAAGGGTTATATTATATTCACCACATAGAAGGTGCATTACTTCACAAACATTGATACCCTTTCTCATGTCTTGGTCCCTATTTCCCTCTCCCCACCCCCGCCTCTGTCTTGTTTTCTCCCCTTCCCTATCTTATTTCAAATAACCAGATAAACATATATACAATATATCAGCTAGCAAGGTAAAATGCTGTAACAATATGAGATAACCAAGGGACAGCAAAAGAGATGAGAGATAACATAGTACATTAAGGACAACAATCACTCATAGGATAGGGTAGTATTTCTTACTGGGGACTTATTTAAGCCAAATTTATCATTTATAACTCCAACCAGCAAGATAGCAAAATGCCTTAAAATGAAGCATTTTCCCAGATTTTCTTTTTCTCTGTCTTATTTATTCCCCTCAAAAGCAGTTGCAGATTTGGAGTATAGCTCAGTGGTAGAATACTTGCATGGTATGCACAAATTCCTGGGATTAATCTCCAGTATGGATGGTGCAGGAGTTAGAGAAAATTTGAAAGATGTTTATTTCCAACTTTTTAAAAGGTTGCCTATATGTGACAGTTTCACATACTGAAAGTTGGCTACTGTTACATTAAGCTGTCTGGTTAACTCAATGGGTGCCAGTTTAGCTGCTTTTAAGGAAGCTGTGGCTATGAACCAATGAAAGAGGAAAAGCAAAGCAAGTGTGATATGGGGGAAACAGTAGCTTACTTTCAAGAATCTACAAACGTTATGAGGTCAGCAATAGCTTCATTCAAGAGATAGCAATGAGTCATTCTTCTCAAGAAGCCCCATGACAGAGCTTCTGTCGTGGACAGCCAGTGAGTAGTCCACCTCAGTACTCCAAAGATGTATTTCAGATCTTGAAGAGTCTACATAAATTTCAGAGTTAAGGGGAAGAGAAGTAGCCTGCCATCTGAAAGCCACATTTTATGGAATAAACACACATCCATTTAAAGATCACAGGACTGAAAACGTTACTTTTCATTATTGGAATCAATCCTTGAAATGAAAAGGTATAGATTAGAAGGATTTTAGTTCAAAGCCAGTCCAGGCAAAAAGCTAGTAAGAACCCTTCTCAATTAATAAACTGACCATGGTAGTTTACACTTAACCATCGCCACTACAGAGGAGGCATTGGTAGGAAAATTGTGGTCAAAGCTGGCTTAAGAAAACAATAAAATGCTACTTGAAAAATAACTAAAGCAGAAAAGGGCTAGGGTGTGGCTGAAAAGGTAGCAGGCCTACTTATCAAAGCAAGACTCCGAGTTCAGATACTACCACTGCCCACTCTCCTCCCTCCCCTAACGCCAGCTCTTATTGGCCCGTTAAATCAGATGTATGAAAAGATAGTAGGATATAATTATCCCTTGAAACCTTATCATCAGTCTTTATCAAATTTGCCTACTTACCACTTATTCTTCAAGAACTTGAGGGCCACAAGTTAATTTTGATGGCAGTTTGAAAAGCAAAATGCTGCCTAGGATGAAGATGTCAAGTCTGAAAGATGTCCATTAAAGAACCAAAGACCTTGGCAGTGTAGATAGCAAGAAAACCTCAAAAAGAGCGCAAAAGTTGGAAACTTTAAAGCCAAAAGGACAGAAATGGATATACCAAAAAAGAAGCATTGCCGGATCATAAGCTTTTACCTGGGTTAGTATCTCAGAGAGGCAACTAAGAAGCTCTAAAAGATGAAAAGGGAGTGGGAAATACCAAAAGGGATTCTGATACTGAGAAAGAAGTAGATTCTCCCATGGTGGATCTATTCAGCCTATTGTGAGTTGTGTTCACATGACAATTGTAGGAATCAAGTTCGGTCTTTTCATACCATGATTTGCATCGTGTCACTGCTTTCTCTGCTACATATTTTCTCTCTTATACCTTGGCATTCTTCTATAAAGAAGCTAAATTCATGGGGAGAATTATGAAAGGAATGACATTGATCAAGATGCCTTGTAGTCGTAAACTCACATGGTGAATTAAAAGCCCTTTGCACAACAACTTAAAAAAAAATCATCTGCAAGTAATGCACCTACTACCTGGTGAATGTAACTGTAACCCCTCTATACATTACCCTGACAATAAAAAGAAAAAGAAAAAATATCATCTGGGCACCAATGTCTCATGGTTATAACCCTAGTTGCTAAGGAGGCTGAGATTTGAGGATCTTAGTTCAAAGACATCCTGGGCAGAAAATTCTGTGAGACTCTTATCTCCAATAAACCACTCAACAAAATAAAAAGCCAGAAGTGTAGCTGTGGCTCAAGTGTTAGAGTGCTAGTCTTGAGCAAAAGAAATTCAGAAATAGTACCCAGACCATGATTCAAGCCCTAGGATGGGGGAGAAAGAGTGGGGGGGGAGGGAGGGAGGGAGGGACAGAGGGAAGGAGGGGAGGGAGAGAAAGAGGGACAAGGAGAGGGATGGGGGAGGATGGAAGGAGGGGAGGAAAGAAGAAGGAAGGAAAAGATGAAAACAGAAAGTATCCAAATTCAATAGTAAAATTTCCATAATATCCCAGAATAGTTGGTCAATCAGGCTGATAGGCCTTACGTAAATTAAATATATCATTATTGTAGATGTCTCAGAATGTAACAGAGAGACAACTGGGTCACACATGGTCAGCAAGTATTTTGTAATAGAATCTGAATAATTTCCTTTAAAAACAAACTTAGTTATTAAAAAATATTAGAAGCCAGATGCTCAATGCCTCATATGCATAATCCTAACTACTCAGTTGGCAGAGATCTGAGAATTGAGGTTCAAAGACAGCCTGGGTAGGAAAGCCCATGAGACCCTTACACAACCAACTAACTACCAAAAAAGCCAGAACGAGAGCTGTAGCTCAAGTGGTAGAAGGTTAGCCTTAAGCAAACATGCACAGGGACAGTTCCCAGGCTCTCAATTTAAACCATAGAACCACTGCGCGCGCGCGCACACACACACACACACACACACACACACAATTAGAAAATCATTTTTGGCTTTGAAAGTTCTATTTGTTGTTCCCTTTTACTTAAGTAAAAATAAAATGTTTCCTAAACATTAATCTATGCTATCATTAATAACTATGTAAGTCGTGCAGAGAAAATCCCATTTAGAGAAGTTTCTTTCACTAGCACTTTGTTTCAGAGCCTCCCAAGTGACTCACAGAAATGAAACTGGCTGCTTTGGCCTAAGAGAAATAGCTAAGTGAGTGACTAATATTTTTTTTCATATATTTTTATTGTAATTAATAGAAGGGTTACATGATATTTGCCAGATACATGGTGCATTAATTCCCATACATTGGTACCCTTTCACATGTCTTGGTCCCCATTTCCCTACCCCCCACCCCACCCCTCATCTTGTTTTCCCCTGTTCCCTATCCAATTTCAGATAACCAAATACAAATGTATCCAATATATCAGGTAACAAAGTGAGATAGTGTAACAATATGACATAACCAAGGGACAGCAAAAGTGATGAGAGATAACATAGTACCTTAAGAACAACAATCATTAATTATATGGCTTATGTTTACATCGTATTTTAAATGACAAGTTTAACAAACAATCGTTCAAGGAGGGAATCTCTAATTACAATCTCTGGGACTTAGTACTCAGAACTTAATCAAAATTAGGCTAAGGGTTTGTATGTCATAGAAACATATCGATTTATGAAATAAAACATTATGTCTATAGAGTCATAGGTTTTTATGTCTATATAGTTATGTTCGTATTTCCATTACCATGTCCATAGTTTTGGGTATGCATTTATTGAGTTCTCGCTCTTGCACTCTTTGGATTTAATAACCGCATATTAATGATACCATGCACCTTTTGTTCCTTAGGTCTTGACTTGTCTCACTCAACATGATTCGCTCTAGATTCATCCACTTCCCTGTGAATGCCATTATTTTATCTTGTCTGTTGGCTATATAGAATTCCATTGTGTATATATTCCACATTTTCTGTATCCATTCATCTGCAGTAGGGCATCTGGATTGTTTCCATCGCCTGGCTATTGTGAATAGTGCAGAGATGAACATAGCTGAGCAGGTGTCTTTATAATATCCTGGGTCATGCTGTTTAGGATAGATGCCCAGAAGTGGTATGGCAGGATCATAGGGAAGGTCTATTTTCAGTTCTTTAAGGAACCTCCACAATGCTTTCCAGAGTGAACTAGTCTACATTCCCACCAGCAGTGTAGTAGGGTTCCTTTTTCTACACAATCCCTCCAGCAACTGTCATTGTCTGAGTTCAAAATCTTGGCCATCCTTGTTGGGGTAAGGTGGTATCTTAGGGTTGTTTTTATTTGCATTTCTTTTATGACCATAGATGATGAACATTTTGAGCGACTAATATTTAATAATTAAGAGAATGGGGAACTAACTTCATTTATTATTGGAAGGATATGTTAAAAAATTGACAAAGCCCTAGAAAATATTTTTCACTCATGTTTTTCAGAATGCTGCTCTAAGTTTGAAGGTGTCTCATTTTCTAAGTGAGAGTTGGATAGTGCTCTTATTATACACAGAAAAATAACTAACAAAAGCCATTGGATCTCAACATTTAGAAAAACACAAGATCCAGGCACTGGTAGCTCCCAGCTACAATCCTAGCTACTTGGGAGGTCTCAAGATCTCAGTTTGAAACCAGCCCTGGCAGACAAATCCAAGAGACTTGTATCTCCAATTAAACAATTCAAGGCTAGAAGTGATGCTGTGGCTAAGTGATAGAGCACCAGCCGAGTGCAGAAAAGCCAGTTAAATGTAAATGGCTCTGGACAAGTACATGAAAAATAAAGAACAGGAGAGGGAGAGAGAGGGAGGGAGAGAGGGAGAGAGAGAGAGACAGAGACAGAGACAGAGACAGAGAGATACAGACAGAGACAGAGAGAGACAGAGACAGAGAGACAGAGAGAGAGAGAGAAATGAGTCCTTAATATTAATTATTTTGACCACTTTGCGCTTATCTCTCTGGTCAAATGAACTACAATAACAAGATCTTCCTAAAAATTAAGTGTGCTACCTAGAGCCAAATCAACAGTAAAACTTCTCAATTAGACACATTTATGTCTTTTATAAAAATTTAATTGAAATTCTTTTTGCAAAGAAAGATGGCACACATTCAACCACAGCAAGAATTCATGAAAACACAGGACATAGACATGAAAACATAGAGATCTATTCTTCCTTCCCTTCTACAAAGTTTCTGTATTCAGTACTATCTCAAACTACAGGAGCTTCATCATTCCTAACGAAAACCCATTAACTTTCTAGGTATATTGTTCCCATTAACTCCATACTTAACCAGTTAATCTACATCAAGGGCAAAAAGAAATAGTACAGTTCATTTTTATTAATTTTGATAAGATTATTCTCAAACTAGCCATCTCTTCCTGATGAGATTCTGATAGTCTTTTTTTTTTATCAAAGAATGTCTTTCCTTTTTCTTCCTGTTCTGCATTTCCCTATAGAACCTCACTGCAAAGCGATAATAGCCGTTATTGGTAGAACAAGTATTAGCCAACTCTTTATTATCTTTGCTATCCGGAACTAGAAAGCAGAGTAAAATTGCATCTGCTATTCATTCCAAATTACACTTTTGTTGAGATTTTAGCATTCTTTCTCACCAAACTTGGTGACAACATCTGAAAATGACTCTTTTATTCCTACCTTTCTTCTTTTCTTTTCTTTTTAGAATCATAATTGTCAAACAGTAAAATTGAAAAAGCATGTTCTCTTGTATATTAGACCAAGAAATAAGCCAAGCCATCATCTGATTTGCTCTACTCATTACCATAATTTTATTCAATACTAATAGTTACTGCTGCTTCAGATATATCTGTGAGTTATATCCGGTGTTCACAAAGATTTTTCTCCAGTATTCCCCTTAGGTGTGAATAGGAAACAGATTCTGATTTTTCAGCTTACAGGCCAAATACAGTATAGAAGCTACCCTTCATATGTCTGCAGATTGGTTTATATACTACTTACTGGGACAAAAGACAAGCATGGCTTATTTCACCTATTGGAATTTAGGCTAAAAGTACAACCAATTTATCAAAAGGACACTGGCACATTTTTAGTTCTCTGCTTTCAGATTCTTTTTTTTTTTTTTTTTTGGCCAGTCCTGGCTTGACATCAGGGCCTGAGCACTGTCCTTGGGTTTTCTCAAGGCTAGAGCTCTACACTTGAGCCACAGAACCACTGCCAGCTTTTTTCTATGCATGTGGTATCAAGGAATAAAACCCTAGTCTTCATGAATGCTAGGCAAGAACTCTAGGGCTAGGCCAAATTCTGGGCCCCATCTATTTTTAGATTCTATAGACGGTCAAGTATTTAAGGTTATTCATGTTATGCTCAGAAGTGTGAGTTTAGGACAATACTAGATCTCTACAATATTATGAGTAAATAAGTTTCTCTTATGTATTCTTTTTTTCTTTACTGTTCTCCAAATATCACCTCACTGCCTTCCATCTTCCCAAAATAACATCCATAGCTTTATACAGTGGCAATATCCTGTGATTATTTCTAATTGAATGTTTAAAGTAGTAACCCACAAAGTAAGCCCTTTCGAAACTGAACCTGAAACGTATTCATCTCATTCTTTATCCCATTTCCTCAGAACTCTATATTCTAGGCGTTTTCTCACACCTTAGAAGGGAATAATGAACAGACATTAGCTAGATGAATACGAACAAAAATGGTGTGCCCATCATCCTTTTCCTTAATGAAAGTGCCAGAAATGAATAGGGGTGTGTCACTAGGTATGGTTCAGTTTATTTGCATTTTCACACAGCTTTCCTCCTTAACCAGTTTTTTTTTCTTTTCAGCCTACAGTCACTTATAACATCTCTTCTTAATCTTTTCCTCAGTTACACAAGTTTCCAGATGCAAATGGAAGCACTGGGAACTAAACTCTCTGGTCTTTGTGTTGTAAAAGAACAGAAAAGGGAGAAGGAAGATGGCGCCCAGACAATAGCGAGGCTGCCTAGCTCTCTCTCACAAAAAGAGAGAACCAGGGAGTCCCTCGAGCCAATTATCTTAAGAAATCCACAACAACAAACTTAAAAAGCAACAGAGAAGGATTCAAACCGGAAAAGAAATCCAGATAAAGCTCACATCCAACTTTCTCAAAGAATTCGGAACGCGAGGACCCCTCCCCCACCTCTCTCCGCCGCTCCAAGCAACGAAAAGCAGCGGGCGGAGGGCGCCAGGCCAGGAGCCCGACTGCTGCAGAAACCAGCACAGGACCAGGCCAGCGAACGCCGGAAGCAGAGGAACCCAGACGCGGAACCAGAACAGCAAGCAGCAGAACCCAGACGTGGAACACAGGCGGCGGCGGAAACCCGAGGGGACTGAAAGACCCCCCACCACTGTGGAACACCCACAGATGGAACGCAGAGGCGTGAGTAACACAGCGGGTCCCCAAACCCATCGGGAAAGCAGAGCTCGTGCCAAGCAATAGAACTTCAGTCAGCCCCTTCCACCCTGCCTGAGAAAGACTGGCAGGAGCAGGGGGGCAAGGAATTTAGAATCCTGTCCCTCCCCTCAACAGCCCTTCCCTCAGGCCATTGACTGGAGATTGACAGGCGGGCTACCCATAAGACCCAGCACCCCACCAAGCGAGGCAGGGCTGTCCCAACTCCTACCCGCCCAACAGGCTCAACCCCCAGCCCTCTGACTGGAGACTGAAGAGCGGGCAGACCCTAAGACTCAGCACCCCACCAGGAGAAGCGGAGCTGTCCCAGCTCCCACCCGCCCACCAGGCTCCTCTCCCAGGCCACTGGATCTGGAGAGTGGAGGGCGCTGGGACCCTGCCTTACAACAGCGGGTAGGGTGTGCGGGGAAAATAGGAGCCAGCATCTGCCCCCCCTCAATTCTTGAGCGGGGCATCCTCCAGCTGGGAATCCTGAGCAAGACAGCACCGAGGGGCCCCCCACAGTCACAGACTCTGACAAAGCAGTGGAAACACAGCAGGGATCTGAAGGGCCAACCAGCAGCCAAGCTTGCCTTCTGAGAATCAAAAAGGCGCGGCTCCGCCCTTGGAGCCCAAGTCCTCAGCTGGGCCCTGCCCCTGGGAACAGAGGGGTCTCCTGCTGGTCCTGCTGAGAGCCCCTGGAAACTCTCAATCCCCAGACCCTTGGCTTGGGGCCGCCCCTAGAAGCAGCACAGGAAAATGTCTGCCCAGCGCGCTCAGACTGAAGCTCGCAGATCCATCCCATGGTCCACTGTGAGGCCACTGGTTGGGCTAAGAGCTAGTCATGCAGCAACACGTAAATTTTATTCTAATACTTTCCAAACTTTGTACTCAAATACGCTACCTACTTACCAACTTAGGTCAGTTATCCTTACGCTATACCTTTTCTTCATTACTACAATATTCTAACACTCCTACGTTAATCCGCTTGTACATCCCCTGACCTCTCTCATTCTATTTTTCTATCTCTGGACCTCTGTTCGTCTTTCAACCCTTATACTGCACGGATCTACACTTGATGGCTGTTGAGCAATACTGTATATCTAGGTGTTTAATTATTCTCTAGGCTCAGAGGGACTTAAAGACAATAGAGACTAGATTAAGGATTATTGTTTTGGGTATAAATCGCTTATCAGTGGTTGTATTAGACTGGTCTGTAAGTGCACAAAAAGAAAGAGTGATAACACCAATCAAAACTTGTGAACATCTAGTGTTTGCCAGCTACAGAGGTCTAGGTTGGTTATATCTGAAAAACTATAATCGTGTTTAGTATTAGTCTTGCTCCAATTTTCAAATGGGCAGAACAAGAAACTAAAGAAAGATGTCGAATCAAGAATCAACATCCCTGCCAGGAGTTTGGCCTAGTGGTTAAAGTGCTTGCCTAGCATGCATGAAGACCCGGGTTCGATTCCTCGGTACCACATACATAGAAAAAAGTCAGAAGTGGTGCTGAGGCTCAAGTGGTAGAGCTCTAGCCTTGAGAAAGTCCAAGGACAGTGCTCAGGCCCTGAGCTCAAGCCCAGAACTGGCAAAAAAAAAAAAAAAAGAATCAACATCCCCCACCCAATGTAAACAGACAATGGGTCACTGGCAAACCTAGAGGAGAGTCTTCCAAGTGCTGTACAAATGCAATTGTTAAACATCATTAATGAAAAATGTGAAAATATAAAGAAAGAGATAATGGAGGAAGCTAAACAAGAGGAAACCATAAACAAGGTGATAAGTGAAAAAGAAGAAGCCATAAAGGAGGCCATAATAAAAGTTTTTTAAAGAAAGATGGATGAATTCATAGAATCCACAAATAAAAAAGTGACTGAACTCCAGCAAATGTCCAAAGAAAATAAAGCTAATGAGCTAACCACTCAAATGGAAATCAAGGAGCTAAAGAAATCCATACATGATCTAAAAGAAGAGATGCAAGGCATCAAAAATGAGCAATTAGAAGCAAGGAAGATAAAAAATAAAGTAGATAGCTTTGATAGCAGGTTAGACAATGCAGAGGAGAGAATTTCCGGGGCTGAAGATAATTTAGTTATTATAGAGAAAGAACAGAAAATGAATCAATCCAAATCTAGGAAAAATGAGAGAGTGCTTTAGGAGGTCCAAGATACAATTAGGAAGCCTAATTGGTATTGAGGAGGGCCTGGAGAAAGAGGTCAATGGTATTGGAAATATACTTCAGGGAATCATCTCAGAGAATTTCCCAAATATCCAGAAGGGCAGGCCCATCCAGATACAAGAAGCTTTTAGAACCCCAAACAGACCTGACCAGAGAAGAACATCCCACCGCCACATTGTAATCTGAACTGGATCAATAGAAACCAAAGAAAGGATCCTAAAGGCAGCCAGGGAAAAGGGATCAGTAACCTATAAAGGCAAACCAATCAGAATAACCCCAGATTTCTCAGCAGAGACCATGCAAGCAAGAAGTGACTGGAAGCATATATGTCATGCCCTTAAGTCAATTAACTACCAACCAAGAATACTGTACCCAGCTAAGCTCTCATTCATAACTGAGGGAACAATAAAAACATTCCATTCCAGGGAAAAGCTGCAACAATATGTCACAACAAAACCAACACTACAGAGAATTCTGAAAGATGTTCTATACAGAGAAAACCAAAATAAATGCAATACAGGGAAAGAAATGGCACCTAAACAGCATACCATCTAAAGACCACAAGAACTGTCAAGACACAGGCCCTAATAAAAACTTTTAAAAATGGTAGGAACTAATAAATATCTCTCAATCCTAACTCTCAATATCAATGGACTTAACTCTCCAATTAAACAGCATAGGCTGTCTAGTTGGATCAAAAAGCAAGAGCCATCATTCTGCTGTCTTCAAGAGACATACCTTACCCAAAAAAACAATCATCTTTTGAAAGTGAGAGGTTGGAATAAACTCTATCAAGCTAACGGCCCCCATAAACAGGCTGGAGTTGCCATCCTCATATCAGATAAAATAGACTTCAAACTAAAATTAGTAAGAAAAGACAAAGAAGGTTACTACATACTACTAAAGGGATCTTTCCTCCAGGAAGACATAATGATCCTAAATATTAACACACCCAATCCCGGAGCTCCAAACTTCATCAAGCAAACTTTACTTACACTGAAACCATACATAGATCGAAATACAGTGATTGTCGGTGACTTTAACACACCACTCTCACCTATGGACAGATCAACAAGGCAAAAACTCAAAGGAGAAACCTTAGAACTGAACAAGTATATAGACCAACTAGAACCAACAGACATCTGCAGAATATTCCACCCAGTAACAACACAATATAGGTTTTTTTCAGCAGCACATGGAACATTTTCCAAAAGAGACCACATCTTAGGCCATAAAAAAACCTGGACAGATTCAGAAACACTGAAATTATTCCCTGCACACTCTCACACCACAAAGGCATCAAATTGGAACTGAACACACATCTCCACCAAGGAAAACCCTGTAACTGATGGAGACTGAACAACACATTGTTGAACCACAAATGGGTCATCGAAGAGATCAGAACAGAAATCCAACAGTTTATGAAATTTAACAGTAAGGAGCACACAAAATACCAACTCCTTTGGGACACAGCAAAGGCAGTACTCAGAGGAAAATTTATAGCGCTGAGTGCCTACAACAACAAGTTGGAAAAATCGCAAACAAACAAGTTAATGTCTCACCTGAAGCTCCTGGAAGAAGAGCAACAAACCAACCCTAATCCCACTAGAAGGAAGCAAATTATTAAAATCAAAGCAGAATTAAATGATTTGGAATCCAAAAAAAACTATAGAAAGAATCAACAAAACAAGGAGTTGGTTCTTTGAAAGAATTAACAAAATTGACAAAGCCCTTAGCAAATCTTTCCAAAAAAAAAAGAGAGCATATCAAAATAAACAAAATCACAGATGAAAATGGTAATATCACGACAGAAATTACCAAGATCCAGAATATCATGAGGGAATACTTCTCAAACCTTTACGCCAACAAATTTGAGAATCTAGATGAAATGGATTAATTCCTAGCCAATATTAACATATCCACACTGAACCAAGAAGAACTAAGCCAACTCAACAGGCCTATTTCAAGCTCTGAAATAGAAATGGCAATTAGAGAACTTCCACCTAAGAAAAGCCCAGGGCCAGATGGATTCACAGCTGAATTCTATAAGGTCTTCAAAGCAGAGCTCACACCAATACTCCTCAAGCTCTTCAACAAAATTGAAAATGAAGGTTTTTTACCAAACTCATTCTATGAAGCCAGTATAACCCTCATCCCCAAACCAGACAGAGATTCATCAAAGAAAGAGAACTATAGACCTATATTTTGATGAACATCGATGCAAAACTTCTCAACAAAATACTGGCCAACCGTCTACAACAACTCATCAAAAAAATTATACACTATGATCAAACTGGATTCATCACAGGGAGGCAAAGCTGATTCAACATACGCAAATCAATTAATATAATTCAACACATCAACAGGAGCAAGGACAAAAATCACATGATTGTCTCAATAGATGCAGAAAAGGCATTTGACAAGATCCAACCCCCCTTTATGTTAAAAGCTCTGGAGAAACTAGGAATCCATGGAACATTCCTCAATATAATAAAGGCTGTGTATGAGAAACCCACTGCTAGTATTACACTTAATGGTGAAAATCTAAAGCCATTCCCTCTAAAATCAAGAACGAGACAAGGATGCCCACTCTCTCCACTCCTCTTTAACATAGTACTAGAATTCCTAGCCAGTGCAATAAAGCAAGAAGCAAGCATAAAGGGGATCCAAGTAGGGAAAGAGGAAATAAAACTATCCCTCTTTGCAGATGACATGATTCTGTATTTAAAGAATCCTATAGACTCTACTCCCAAGCTCCTTGAGCTGATTCAAAACTTTGGAAGAGTAGCAGACTATAAAATCAACCCTCAAAAATCAACTGCCTTCCTTTACGCCAACAGTGAGAGGAACGAGGCAATAATCAGGAAAGAAACTCCTTTCACAAGAGCCTCAAAGAAAATAAAGTACCTAGGAATTAGCTTAACTAAGAATGTAAAGGACCTTTTTAATGAAAAATTTAAAACCCTAAAAAAGGAAATTAAAGCAGAACTAAGGAAATGGAAAAACCTCCCATGCTCCTGGATTGGAAGAATCAACATTGTGAAAATGACAATCTTGCCAAGGGCTATCTACAAATTCAACGCAATACCCATCAATATCCCAATGGCATTCTTTAAAGAAATAGAAGAGGCAATCCAAAATTTCATATGGAATAATAAAAGACACCGTATAGCAAAAACACTTCTTACCAGAAAGAACAGTGCAGAAGGAATTTCAGTACCAAACTTTAGACTCTATTACAGAACTATAATTCTCAAAACAGCTTGGTACTGGCACAAAAACAGGCCTAAAGACCAATTGAATAGAACTGAGGACCCAGATATTAAACCACAGACCTATTGCCACCTAATCTTTGACAAGGGAGCCAAAAAAATAGAATGGAAGAAAGACAGCCTCTTCAACAAGTTGTGCTGGCAGAACTGGTTAAGCACCTGCAGAAAACTAAAGTTGGATCCTTCTTTGTCACCTTGCACTAGAATTAACTCCAAATGGATCAAAGACCTGGAGGTAAAAGCTGACACACTGAAAACTTTACAGGATGGAATAGGAGATACACTAGGCCTCCTTGGCACAGGTAGAAACTTTCTTAATAAGGACCAAGAATCACAACAAATCAGAGAAAGGCTGGATAAGTGGGACTGCATTAAACTGCTGAGATTTTGTATGGCAAAGAACATAGCTAGTAAATTAATTAGGAAGCCTACAGAGTGGGAGAAGCTCTTCACCAACCAAACAATGGACAAAGGCCTCATATCTAAAATATATCAACAACTCAAAAAATTGAATCACTCCAAAACTAATCTCCAAAGTAACAACTATCCCATTAAAAAATGGGCCAAAGACTTAAAGAGAGTCTTCTCTGAAGAAGAAACAAAAATGGCCTATAGACACATGAAGAAATGCTCAACATCTCTGGTCATAAAAGAAATGCAAATCAAAACAAGCTAAGATTTCACCTCACTGCAGTTAGAATGGCCAGGATCAGGAAAACTAATGACAACAGATGCTGGAGGAGATGTGGCCAGGAGGGATCACTACTACACTGTTGGTGGGAGTGCAAACTCGTTCAACCACTATGGAAAGCAGTGTGGCAGTGCCTCAAAAGGCTAAACATAGAACTCCCCTATGACCCAGCAATTCCAATACTTGGCATTTACCCAAAAATCCAGAAACAAGGGCATACTAAATCCACTAACACAACAATGTTCATTGCAGCACTATTCACCATAGCAAAGATATGGAACCAACCTAGATGTCCCTCAGTTGATGAGTGGATCAACAAGTTGTGGTATTTGTACACAATGGAATTCTATGCTGCTGTCAGAAAAAACGACATCGACCCATTTGTTAGGAAATGGAAAGACTTAGAAAAAATCATATTAAGTGAAGTAAGCCAGACTCAAAGGAACTTAGGCTCAATGGTTTCCCTCATTTGTCATAATCAGTAGAAACCTTGGGCTCTACTAGCAGAGATCTGCAATAGAGCAAAATCTTGATACATAAGGCCATATAGTATGAAGCTAATTGAAAGGACCTCCAGGATATTGAAACAAAAGCCATATAACGAATGATTGTTGTCCTTAATATACTATGTTGTCTCTCATCTCCTTTGCTGTCCCTTGGTTATCTCATATTGTTACAGTATCTCACTTTGTTATCTGATATATTGGATATATTTGTATTTGGTTATTTGAAATTTGATAGGGAAGGGGGGAAAACCAAGACGGGTGGGGGTGTGGGGGGGAGGATAATGGGTACCAATGTATGTGAATTAATGCACCTTCTATCTGGTAAATATCATGTAACCATTTTATTAATTACAATAAAAAATATTAAAAAAAACAGAAAAGTCATCATCCTAATGAATGTATAGGACCATGTGATATCCAAAAAATAACTATTCATTTTAGATTAGCTGGTTGCTCAGAGGAAATCACAATGCAGGATTGGGGGAAGGTCTAAGAGAAGAGAGCATTTTAAGACTTTCAATCACAGTTCATAATATCAGTCTGACCTACTAGCACTGGGAAAAAAAGGCTCATCCCCAAAAACTTCCATGATAGTCAGACAAAAGCTTCTGTGAATATGAGAACTTGTGATGATGGTATTTCTGTTAGCACCATGGTTCAGTTGCCAGAGATTCAAGATTTGCTGGAACCATAAAGAGCTGTACTTCTAATAATTCCCAAAAGTCCAGTGAGACTCAGTGCAATCACCTTCATAAGTGATTGTAGGACTGACTCCCTGAAAGGAAAATAGAAACATTTAATCCTCCAGCAGCAGCACCCCTAATTCACCCACAACTGACATTACTTTACAAAACAATTTTGGAAATTAAAGGTGAAATGGAGAATACTACATTGCATGGGAAATCACTGCCAATGTCAGTGAATAGCAACAAGGAAGCATATTTAAAGAGAGCATTGCTAACATAGTGTTCTCATCTCTGACAGCATTCCTGTCATGGATGTAACACTGATGTCAGGTTATTTTTATATTATACTTTAAAATCACATCTGGTAACTTCATCTCCGGGAATACGCAAAACCTTCTCTGTTAAGTGACTTTTCTTGTTGGCAGCTTTTAAAGGATGTGGAAACAATACAAACCAAATTCATTCTCCAGTTTTCACACCCAAGTGGTGCTTTCTTCCCCTCATGTGTTTTTCCCTCCTGCAGTGGCCTCACCACACCAGATGGGAGAAAGTATAAATGAGCACCTTGTGCAGATGACGGGAAACTCAACAAAATCTGGACTAGTGTCCTGAATGAAAATGCCACCGATGCTGCTTTGAGGGCAATGTGGGAACTCGATAAGATGCCCAGTGGATGTCCAAGGCACACAAACTGAGAAGCAGCTGGTAGTAACTGCCATTAGGGCCCTTTCTGTACTTGGCACACACAGGGTGCAATGCTGCCCTTCTAGGAGGAAAAACAGCTGGTTTTAATGGCTGACAACAATTAAAATGTGACCTTGACTTTGGAAATGAAGGCTGGAAAAGGTGTCAAGGATGCCCTGCTAAGGACACTAAGATTTCCCAAATGTGAAGTTGGGTGTTTTTCTTTAAATTATTATTATTTTATTTTCAATTTATTTTTTAAGTTAATAGTAATGAAATATGGACTCCAGCCACTTTCATCTGTGAAGTCAACTTATCCTCTCAGCTATTTGGGCAATGGCAATACAAAAATGAGGGAAGAAAGCCAATGAATTCAGTGTTTTCCTCAAGGATGCTTTTTTTCCTCCTCTGAGCTGTGACAGTTACACCAACAGTTGCTAACATAAGCAGGCGACACCTCAGATTAATGCCTTAACTGAGGCAGCAGAACTGACAGAGAATTTGTCAAAAAAATACAAGAGGGTCTGAAACAAATTATTTATTACTAAGAAACAGGTAGTCAGCCATGACAGAATAATAGGGTTTGGCAAGAAGGGCAGCAGGAGTAAAAAAATCAGGAAGAATTACGTTTCTGCACAATTTTTCTACCAACACCTAAAATCATATACTTCCTCTCTAGGGGGAAAATGAGAGTTGAAGATAACTTCAGAAGCATAAATTGATGTGATGTTGAGGCTCCCTAACTTTGACTTAAGCTGTGTAGCCTTTTCAGGTCATCAGGTTTTATCAGGACAGGTACAAGCACAAAGGAAAAATGGCTGTTCAAGCTGTGTACAGTCACCAGAGTGTTGGTTGGTTAAGCTGTAGTATCTGTTAATCAGGTAGTTTGCAGCCATAATGAAACCTTATAAACCACTGTATTGATGGAACAACCTTCCAGCTGGTTCTGCTCTATTAGCTGCTAATAAACCAAGGAGCTTAGACAGGAGAGTCTGAGAGACATAGAAATAGAACAAATACACTAAATCCAGACCAAGAACAAAAATGATCTTTTGATGCAAAAAGAAATTTGAATATAGTCTGAGTCTAATGGCCATCTGGAATGTTCCTTTAATCGTCATTATCAACACAAAGTACTCTCCTGGCCCTGCCACCAGATCTGGATGTTGCTCTTCTGTGTCATCCAATGCATACGCTACTGTTTCTAATACATAGAATGTCTTCCAGAATAACTTGGTTCTGGTGCCTGTCTGCCCAAACTATACTTAATGGTGCTGATAGGACACCCTGTTATTTGCCCATTTTGGACTTAGAAAAAGAGTCCCTAACTCCTCCACTGTATTCATATGCCCACCACAGGCTGCTCATCCTTTCCCATTTCTTACTACAAGAGTGACCTTCTCATTCTAGTCACCCGGATGATAGTTATAAAAGGCTTTAGGGAGTCTCTGTCTCAAGGTATCCACAATTACTCTCTTTCAGTCTTTCACTTTTAGACCATTTATGCTTGCACATCACATAAGCCCATGATGAGAAAACCAAATGGAGCTGCTTTGCTGAACAAAATGAATGGAGCTATTAAAGTAAGATAAATGAGACAACATCCAACTGCAAAATTTGGCTTTAGAGACTCTGTTATCTCCACCTTAACACTGCCTATCAACACTGAAGCTCAAATCCTAGCTTTAATTATTACACAAACATGGCAACACCCAAGCATCTTAAGCCAAAGTCTGCTTTGCCTGTCATTGGCAGTGTTAAAGAGTCTTCAAAAAAAGAATCACTCTAAATTTATTCTGAGATTTCTGTAGGGATTTGGGATTGGTTAACAACGGCATTTTCAATTTTGCAGAGAGCTAGCTTCTGAACAGTAAAACCTTTGTTTCTAGCAAACAGACGCTTTAAAAAAAAAAGTGCTGAATACGTAAGGGGAGTTCTTGAAGACCCGCCTCTCCTAGGAATTCCATTGTCTGAACAAGTAATCAGTCTGTGCAACTCCCATTTGCTTCATCATCATTTCCAAGAGTGTAGTGACAAGGGAAGAAGGTATTACCAGATGAAATGGCAACATCTATTACCCAGGGTTCTGAGTTACGAGTTTGGTGAACTGCTCATAGCAAGAGATGTCTAGGTCACCTGCCCATTACTAAAACTATATAGTGGTGGAATAGACAGACCCTGACCCTAACTGTAGGTTCAATGTCTGCTAGTAATGTGATACCCTCTTTAGATCCCTTAAAAAGATCTTGTCTATTCATAAATACAATGCAATAAAACAACTCCCCTACTTTCTCACTCTGAAAAAGCAAGGTGGAAGGATTATGTATATGTTCATATAGTGACTGAAGTAATCTATGCGTCCTGCGTCTTTACCACCTGGCACCATTAAAAGTCATGGCAAAAGAAAGGTGATGGCAGCCTAGAGTAACCAAATGGCATGGCACTGGAACCAAAAAAAAAAGACTCATGACATAGAATACAAGAACTAGAGTTAAGCACATACAGTTATTTGATTCTTAACAAAGGTATCCAAAATTTACACTGGAAAAAAAGGTAGCCTCTTTAACAAATTGTGCTAGAAAAACTAAATAGCCACATACAGAAGATTGAACTTACATCAATACAAATATCAAGTCATAACTGACTAAGGACTTGAAACTTTGAAATTACTAGAAGAAAACATAGGCTATTATTATGACATTTGGAATAAGATTGTAAGAACTGGGAAGGAAATGGGTACCAAGACATGTGAAAGGGTATCAATGTATGTGAATTAATGCACCTTCTATCTGGCAAATATCATGTAACCCTTTTACTAATTACAATAAAAAAACAAAAAAGGAAAAAAAAAAGATTGTAAGAACTCACAAGCAGCAGGGATGGGGCAGGGTGGAATAATTATATGCAGTAACTACTGGGAGCTAAAACTTTCTTCCAAGAAGAAAGAGGAAATATGTAATGCTACTCTGGTAATAGCAGACTGAATATCTGATGGCTTTCCAGGTATGAGACACAAATCAGCACACACAACTGAATATACAGTTTAAAAAACAGAGCTGTGGTGACCTTATTCTTTTTACCGGATGTTACTAATTCTAGAATATCCCATATGTCACAATGAAATACTTGTCCAAGCACTACCTGTCTAATAAGTAGAACAGAACACTAACAGGAGAATTAGAAATTTTTAAAACAACTATATTTCAGAGACAAAAGGTATAGCTCAATGGTTGAATGCTTACCTAGCATGCACAATATCCTGGATTCAATCCCAGTACCAGAAGAAAAAACAAACACAGAATGAGAATTGACTATATAATTTTTGAAATATAAATCATTAGACTTATGATTCAAAATTAGAAGCTTTTTGGGGTTGGAGTTGTGGCTTAGTTGGTAGAACACTAACCAGTGAGCAAATGCATCAGGTAGAATTCAAGTTCAGGTCTTGTACCTAAAAATAGAAAAGAAAAGTTAAAGAAATACATTAAATATAAGTCCACAGCAGAAAAATGTAAACTCTGAAAAAGAAAAAAAATGCAACAGCTTAAAACTGAAAATCTGTAGAACTTAATTAACAATGAACAAAATAGTTCATTGGAATGGCTCAATGGCTTAATGAGGATGCGAACAGGCAGTGAACTGAAGGTAAATAAATATAAATTAACCAATGTCCAAATTAGCTAATCCAATTATCCCTAGCCAATTATGGAAAGGGGAGATCAAGGTTTTCACAAAAACCATACAGCCTCAGAAGCCATAGGACAAATATCCAACATTTATGTCACTGGAGTCCTAATTAGAAAAATAAAACCATTAGTGTGAGGGGGGCAGCGGAAATCCCTAATAAAGTAGAAGACATAAATTCATAGAATCAAGAAGCTCAGTAAATGATTCTCCATCCATCTCTACCTCAGTCGGTGACTCAAATTGCAAGGTAAATTAGAAGAGATTTCTTTCCAGAAGATTGCAAAAACTTTTCATTCATTTGAAAGATAGCATGTCAATAGTGTGCCCAAAAAAATTAATGAATCAAAATAATGCATGGCTTAGCCAAAATAAAAACATGTAACTCATGGATGTCATGCAAAACTTCTGGAATGTCTGAGGTTTTCTTATTCTCCCCTTCTTAAACTTTGGTTTCCTGTAGTATATCTCTATGGCTTTTCAGCATGATTTTCTTTGGAAATCTTCAGATTTTTTATTTAATGGAAAATCAGATATGGTAGTTTACTGTGAATACTCTCTTCACAGAAATAGCCTTAACAGTCAACTTTCCAATGCAAACAAGTAGAAAAATCATGTCCAGAGATGGGATGGACTTGTAACATACTCAGAGGACTTGTAAGCCACAAATAGCATAAAGAAAATAATGGGAATAAGGAGCAGTACTTGCACACTGAGACTAAACTCAAGAAGAAGGCAAAAATCCCTCCAAAACAAAAAACACATAATCTAAATTCTTAGAAATAAATCAGTCTATTCAATTTGTCCAGCTAAAGAATAATAAATATGTGTGTTCATCCTTCAATACTGTGACAAATATCAGACAAAAACAACCAAAAGAGGAAGGATTTATTTTGGCTCATGATTTCAGAGCTTCTAGTTCATCGTGGCCAGAAGAGCAGGGTGGGCAGGCTGACGTGATGGCAGCCAGAGAACAGAGGGGCAGAATGACTGTACCAGGGTGCTCTCTCCATTTACCTATTTGTTCCCGGCTGGGCCCCCAGCCTATGTGATGGTGCAGCACACAGTCAGGATGTGTCTTCTCCACATTTCCTTAGTACTTTGTCAGTTAAAAATAGTTTAAAGTAATAATGAAGTAAAGTTCATTTAGCTAGTGTTTTGGGGGGGTTTTTTGATAATTTTTTATATATTTTTATTGTAATTAACAGAAGGGTTACATTATATTTGCCAGATAGAAGGTGCATTAATTCGCATACATTGACACCCTTTCTCGTGTCTTGGTCCCCATTTCCCTCCCCCCCACCCCACCCCCCATCTTGTTTTCCCTCCTTCCCTATCCAATTTCAAATAACCAAATACAAATATATCCAATATATCAGATAACAAAGTGAGATACTGTAACAATATGAGATAACCAAGGGACAGCAAGAGAGAGGAGAGATAACATAGTACATTAAGAACAACAGCCACTCATTATATGGCTTTTGTTTCCTTATCCTGGAGGCCCTTACATTTAGTGTCATATGATTTGGCCTAATGTCTCTAGATTTTGTTCTATTGTAAATCTCTGTTAGGAGAGCCCAAGGTTTCTACTGATTATGACAAATGAGGGAAACCATTGAGCCTTTGAGTCTGGCTTACTTCACTTAATATGGTTTTTTTCTGTCTTTCCATTTCCTAACAAATGGGGTGATGTCATTCTTTCTGACAGCAGCATAGAATTCCATTGTGTACAAATACCACATCTTGTTGATCCACTCATCAACTGAGGGACATCTGGGTTGGTTCCATCTCTTTGCTATGGTAAATAGTGTTGCAACGAACATCATTGTGCTAGTGGATTTAGTATGCCCTTGTTCTGGACAATTGGGTAAATGCCTAGTAGTGGAATTGCTGGGTCATAGGGGAGCTCTATGTTTAGTCTTTTGAGGAACTGCCATACTGCTTTTCATAGTGGTTGAAGGAGTTTGCACTCCCACCAACAGTGTAGTAGTGATCCCTCCTGGCCACATCTCCTCCAGCGTCTGTTGTTATTAGTTTTCTTGATTCTGCCCATTCTAACTGGAGTGAGGTGGAATCTTAGAGTTGTTTTGATTTGCATTTCTTTTATGACCAGAGATGTTGAGCATTTCTTCATGTGTCTATAGGCCATTTTTGTTTCTTCTTCAGAGAAGACTCTCTTTAAGTCTGAATCCTGTTTGATCATAGTGTATAATTTTTTTTTGATGAGTTGTTGTAGACGGTTGGCTAGTATTTTGTTGAGAAGTTTTGCATCAATGTTCATCGAAGAAATTAGCTAGTGTTTTTACTGTATTTTATTGTTGGGTGATGTATAAAGGGGTTACAGTTACGTTCATCAGGTAATGGGTGTATTACTTCTTGGACACTGATATCCTTTCTCATGTTTTTCTCCCACTTTCCCTCCTCCCACCCCCTCCCAATCATCTTGTTTCCCCCCTTTCCCTTCCTATTTCAAATAAACAAATAATCGTATAGACAATATACCAGGTACCAAGGTCCGATACAGTAACCACTTGAGCTACTATTTGTTAAATGAGGCAAAAAGAAACATGATATGAATGAGTTCCAAGTCTAGATTACTTGCCCTTACCCAAGTCGAGAGTGATCAGATGACTTTCTCAAGATTATCCAGAAGAGTGTAGTCTTCAACATCAGTCTTTTGGTTGTATCATGTGCTTAATAATTGCTCTTCAAAAATTACATAGTGAAGCAAGCAGGGTATGATGGCGTATATCTGTCATCCCAGCGCTTGAGACATGGAAGCAGAGGATCATGACTGTGAAAATGTCCAACACCGTCTTACAGAAACAAATAAAATATTGTATAATGTAGATGTTATTTATTTCGCCAATTGTCACAATGTGGGCAAAAATGGATTTTTAATCATTAATAGAAATTAAATTATTCATATGTAAAATTCTGAATTTGCTCTATCAATTATATTAGAAACACTAGATATCTGGATTTTTTTTTTTTTACTATTTAGAGAAATTTTTTTTGCCAGTTGTGAGGCTTGAGCTCAGGGCCTGGGTCTCTGATCTCTTTTGCTCAAGACTAACACTCTACCACTTTGAGCTACAGCTCCTCTTCCATTTTGCTAGTGGTTAATTAGAGATAAAAGTCTTATGGATTTTTTTGCCTAGGCTGTCTTTGAACAGATCTCAGCCTCCTGAGTAGCTAAGATTCACCAGGCATGAGCCACCAACACCGGCTTGTATTTAGAGATATTTTTAAATAGCAGTATTTCAAAACTATTAATGGAAATTTAGACCCCTTAAGGTACAAGTTATACTCAGAAACGTTTAGAAATTGATATTTCTGAAATTAATGACCACTGATAACCTTTTAAATGCACTTTTGATTTAACTCAGTGCCCTTTTTAAGTTATTGAAACAATTCTGAAGTAAAATTATCATATGCTCATGCAATGCAAAGATTATACCTGAAGCCTATATAAAGGTTCAATCATCCTGTCAAACACAAATAATAAAGAAATGGAAAGTCTATATTGAATTAGTTCAGTACAGTCTGATTCATTGAAACATTGTTCATGGTTATTTGTTTGGTGGTATGTGTATTTGTGTGTGTGTGTGTTTGTGTGTGTGTGTGTGTGTGTGCGTGTGTACTGATTCTTACATAGGCTACATATTTTTTTAATTTTTTTATTTTATGTTTCCCAAGTTCACAATTCACATAAAACACCCATTGAATTGAAAGCAGGCAGAAAAGTGAAGTGAATATTTCAGAGGTTTGGGGGAATTTAAGTAAGTTTTTACAATAAAACTTTAATTACTAAAAGAGGAAAGGACTTCTGGAAACAGCAGGAGTAAGAAATAGCTAGTTCTAAAGTCTCAAAGGAGATTGAACTTTATCAAACTGACACCATGGGTCTTCAGTCCCGGAGCCCAGGTCAAGTATTGGACACTGGCAAAGAAAAAAAAACAGTTGGAAAAGATGTGCAAGGTTGTGGTTTCCTGATAAATTAAGATGACATAGACAGTCCCACAGGGCTTGCTTCATTATAGGATTGTGAAATTTGGACTCAAATAGAGTGAGACAAATTGACAAGTTAAAGTGTTTTTAAAGTGCCTTAATAAACATTTTGAAAACAGAACATGCTTTCAGTCAGTCAGCATGACTGGAGTTTTGATCAACAAACACTAACATCTCACAACTAACCCCTTTCTGAACAAGTAGTGTCAAAGTAGAGGTGGGCTTGGAGTGTACTGCCTATAGAAAGATTATTATATATATTATATATATTATATATGTAGATAAATACATATAGATATATCTACATATTATATATAATACTATGCAACCTAATGGTTGTGTTATGTGATGTATTGTTTTTCAGAGGATCTGGCCCCCTCCCAGGAAAGATGATAAGGTTATAGAAGATAATGCAAAGGTATTCAGCTTTTTCAAAAAGAAATCAAAGCTATTAATTTTCTTTAACTTTCCCATTTTTCCCTCCTTGTTTAAGCATTACCTATTCAAAACTAAGCCTCACTTGGACATTAAGCTACTTAGAATAATTTTTTTCTCAATATTCATCTTCTAAACCCCTTAATGCCTTGATTTTATATCATTTCATGGTTCAGCAAATAGAAGTGATTGGCTCCAAATGGGAGATTGTGGTGGAGTGAGGATGAGCAAAAGAAGAAGAGAGGGTAGACAACCACAATCTGTCTTGATTTTTCCAAGCATGGCTAGTGAGATTGCAAATTTTAACAGTCTTTCCTTACACTGTGTGTAGATTTGGTCATATATAAGCTCAGCCTATATTTAATATTTGGTACACCACTGATACTCTCCACAGAGATTCCAGACAACAGTCTGGACCCATTCATCTGCTGTAACATCTCATGACTCCAAATGACTCTTACAGCACCCACCTAATAATCTGGGATACCAGCTCTTTCTCTGAATTTAAATTAATTTATATAGCAACTATTACTTCTAAGGCTATTCTCTTGATTATTCTCATACTTTCATCCCTCTGTTCAAAATAGTTTTTAAGTATCTTCCACATTCAAGGTCATGTAGCATTGAAAGTAATACAGCATTGAATAGAATAAATCCTTTATTCTGACTGATTTTACGCTTTGTATATTTCAAGGCAGAACTATTATTAGAATAGAGGAACATCTCATAAAGTTGTAATACCATGAGTTGGAAACATTCTACCCAAGGCTGAGACTATACCCTAGCACAAACTTCTCAGATAGGGTGGGAATTTGAGGTAGATACTTTTAAAGTATTGATTAAAAGCATTTGGTGGTTCATTTGTTATGAGAGACTGTCTTCAGATTTTTGCCTAGAGAGCACATAAACTGTGTCAGAAAAAAAGGAAGAGAGAAAGAGATGGAGACAGGGAAGGAGGCAAGGAAAGAAGGAGAGAGGAGGGAGGAAGGAAAAGAGTGAGGGAGTGAAGAGGAAAGGAATGGAGGGAGAGAGGGTGGGAAGTGAGAGAGAATGGAGGAGGAAGGATAGAGTAGAGAAAAGGAATCAAGGTGAGAGAAACAAAGGAAAAAAGCATGTAAAAGAGAAAGAAAGAGAAAGAAAGAAAAAAGAAAGAGAGAGAGAGAAAGAGAGAGAGAAAGAAAGAGAGAGAGAAAGAAAGAAAGAAAGAAAGAAAGAAAGAAAGAAAGAAAGAAAGAAAAAAAGAAAGAAGCAAAGAAAGGAGGTGTCTTAACATAAATGACATATGGAGAGAAGAGTTTCTGTTGTCATGTGTGTAGTAGGAAAATCCAGACAACTTTAAATTCCAATTCCTCCACAAATCCTCCTTCATGAGTTCCTCAAGGTAGAATTAGTTCATCCTCCCATATTATTGTGAGGGTTACATTTATTTCATTGAAAAAATATTCATGAGGGACATTAGGGACAGTCCTAGATACTAAGGATATAATAATTAGCAAGCATCAATGCCAGTGCCCCCAGTGAGATGCCTTGTTTTCTTGCACTTTTCCTTTGAGGTCTCCCATATTTAGAGAGGAAGGCAGTCAGGTGAATATGAGCTGAATCATTTTTCTGAATATATCAATTAGATCTAGCTCCAAGCTAGACCTTCTGGGCTTGTAAGGAGACCATGGAAAAAAGAAAGTTCAACCTCTAAACTTGTTTCTTGCACTGGAAATCATGGGAAGATCCTGGCTGAATGACCAAAACATCCTATATGTTCTAAGCATTCCTGGATTCCAAATCTATTCTTTAAACTTTAATAATGCTCATTTAGTTTGAAAACCCTAAACATTGAAACATCAGTAGCTGCTCCTTTACTTTCTCGTATTTTCCTTTCTCATCCTAATGATAAAATCATTCTAACATTCAATATGCTTTCAATATCTTATTCAAGTTTAAAAAAATATTAATACAACAAAAATGTTTTACTTGTGGAGTGAATTATTTTTAAAATGAGTTGGAACATACAAAATATTGGAAAACATGAGTAAAATACAATATAGAATGTGGTCTTATATGACCAGAGAATCTTGCCCACACATTGGCCCCTGGAAGAAGAGAGGATGGTAAGAATGATGCAGTTCTTCATTAATGTTCAATGAATTCTTAAGCTAATGAACACCAGATTCGTTAGTGTGTTTAATTTTCTCTTTTGAGTTCTTTCTTTATCACTGTATGCTCTGTGTGTTACTTGAGTTTAGTGCTCTGGAATAATGACTTGCTGAATTAAAAAAAAAAATAAGCCCAGAAATACACAGAGACAGACAGACAGGCAGGCAGGCAGGCAGGCAGACAGACAGAGGCAGGCAGGCAGGCAGGCAGGCAGGCAGGCAAGCAAGCAGGCAGAGGAGGGGCAGATCAGGGGAGAGTAGGATAAAAGAGAAGGAGAGTGAAGAGGAAGGGAGATAGCGAAGAAGAGAAAGGGAAGGATCAAAGAGAAGAGAAAAACATAGAGAAAGAGAGGGCAAGAAAGGGAAGGCAGGCAGAGGGGAGAGGGAAGAAGGGAAAGGAGAAAAGAGGGGAGGGAAGAAGATGAAAGGAGAAAAGAAAGAAAAGGGAAGAAAGAAGAAGGAGGAAGAGGAAGAGGAGGAGGAAGAGGAGGAAGAGACAGACAAAAATGAAGATGAAGATGAAAATGAAGACAAAGAAGAAAACTACTGAGTGAAATCGTGGCAATTCTTCTAATTACTACCTACATTGGTAATAATCAGCTCTCTGAAGGTCAATTGCATTCACTCTCCTACGTCAAGGAAATGGAAATATCTTTATTAATATGGACAGTGGGGATTTGTTGGAAAATGACCACTTTAAGTACTGTGAAATTGAATGGCGGTGCTTGTGTCTTGGCTGCTACGTTTTTATCAGATTGTTTTATCGGCGTGAAAGGTGGATGTGATCTGAAAATCTGTTGGATTTCAAATTTGGGTGAAGATATAGAGTATTGTAGTTTGGGTGGAAGAGCACGAGTTGGATCTTGTTTGTGTGGGGACGGGGGATGGGAGGGATATCAGGAAAAATAAGCAATCAGTTGAAGTTCCAAAGTGCTGATTCAGGAATAAGTGTGTTTGTTTCACATCAAATTCTGGATGTTTTATTTTTTTTTTTTTAGCAAAAAATGAATCAAAGGGAATCAGACAGATGTGAGTTGATTTTTTTTTTGCCAGTCTTGGGCTTGAGCTCAGGGCCTGAGCACTGTCCTTAGACTTTCTCAAGGCTAGAGCTCTACCACTTGAGGCTCAGCACCACTTCCAGCTTTTTCTATGTATGTGGTACCGAGGAATGGAACCCGGGTCTTCGTGCATGCTAGGCAAGCACTCTACCACTAGGCCAAACTCCCGGCCCCAGAGTTGATTTTTTTTTAAGGAAACAGACAAGACTGGGGTGATAGGTTCCTTTCCTGGGTTTTATATTGATCACTGGGGTGGCTTTCTGGAATGCTTAGGAAGTAATTATAACCAGATTTATCTTCACGATATTTACGTTCCATTCCATTTATCACCCCTCACTCACTCCTCCACCAACTCTATCTCCATGGACACTATGTTTTTCACTGTTTTGTTTTGTTTTTTTTTTTTCCAAAGAGAGTCACACAGGAAGACCATGGACTCAACCTGCCAGAGTGGTCTACACAGTCCTTCACCACGCAAGGCCCCGGTGGCCCTCAGTTTCACAGACTGCATGAAGAGTGTTTTTCTCATGTTAAGATTCTTAGACATTAAGCCAAAAATAATGGGTTTGCCTTTCCTGGTGTGGGAGGCAACCCTGCCATATGACCTAAACTACCCACACAACCATTGTGAAATAATCCCACTGGCCTCTTGCAAGGGACATGATAAAAACAAGAAATTGTGCTTTCAAACTGATGATTTGTTTTTCTGTTTCTCAAAAAAAGTCTTGTTAGTAAGAGCATTATGAAAATGCATGGTAATTTTGGGAGAAATGTCAGAGATATTAAGCATAACAATAGCAATCATAATCTGTGGTTATTTTCATGTTTCATATTGAAAATCTCAAGTGCATTGAGATTTTTTTCTCTCTGTAATGTAAATGATCTTTCCTGGACAAGCATATGTATCATGTATCAGAAAACTAACCATAGTTAGAAATGTGTGTTCAGTGGAAATATTAAACCTGATTAACTTAGAATGCTTCTCAAATACAATGATTAAAAAGGTAATCTTGTCTATCTGTGTCACTGAATTTCAGAATTTAAAGTGACAATTCAGACAAAATGTACTCTCCAAACTTCTCCCTTAATTCTTTTTTTTTTTGGAAGGTGTTGCTGATGCCCCAGCTTGAATTCTGGGCCTCACATTCTCTCTTGTCTTTTTCCATCATGATTGGTGCTCTGTTACATAATCCATGCTTCTAGCTCTGGCTCTGTGCTGGTTAATTGGAGATAAAAGTTTCTTGGATTTGTCTGCCCACGCTGGCTTCCAACTGTAATCCTTCAGCTTTCAGCCTCCTGAGTATAGATTGAACTACTGGTACTCAGTTAAGGTTACAATTCTTAATCCATGTGTTACCAGAAAAAAATTACTTATCTTCTCATTTGTTCAGTTTTCTCATTTGTATAATGGACTAGTTGTTTCCACTACATACAAGTAGAACAAGAATTAAAAGTATATATCTGGGGCCGGGAGTTTGGCCTAGTGGTAGAGTGCTTGCCTAGCATGCACGAAGACCCAGGTTCAATTCCTAGGTACCCCACATACATAGCAAAAAGCCAGAAGTGGTGCTGAGGCTCAAGTGATAGTGTGCTAGCCTTGAGAAAGTCCAAGGACAGTGCTTAAGCCCTGAGCTCAAGCCCAGGACTGGCAAAAAAAAAATTATATAGAACAATACCAACAACATAAGAAATACCAATTGCTGTTAGCTATACCAATTACTGTTAGCTACAATGTTTATTTAATACTTCCCACGTTTCATTGTAAATCTCCATGCTTCAGTGAAGAAATCTGTAAAACAGGGATTCTTCTATTGACATTTGGAGCTTTTCATTGACAAAGTCTTTCCAATGCATTGTGTGAGGGTTAGAAGCATCTCTGGTCTCCACCCATTAGCTGCCACCAGTATCCTAATTATACTAATGAATGGAATTCCTTCAGGCTTAGATAAATCTTCTCTGGAGGTATGGAGGAAAATAGCCCTGGGTGAGAAGCACTATTCTAGAATATTCAACAATTTTTTAGTACACATGTTCTACATAGATTTTTCTCTACCAGTGAAATTATCCAAAACATCAAAATTCCAAGCACATCTATGCCCACTTTGAAATCTAATTTTGAATTTAAGGGGCTATGAGGTCTCTCGTGTATGTAGGTTAACTGGCAAATGAACCGCTCCTTTTAATCTTCACTTCTGAAATGGATGTTCTTGGATAGAAAATTAAAGGAACAGAAATAAAAGAATCTTCATCCAGTGATTCTTTTGTTTCTTGAGTAGTGGCTATGAGTTCTGGCATTCTGTGGCAGAGGGAAGAATCAGAAGCAATACAGCTACCCTATGCATGGGGAAGGCTTGGCAAGCAGAGAGGTGAGAGAAGCATGAGTAAGTGACTGAGGGGATGAATCTGGCATGTTGTATGTGTATATGGACATATCACAATGAAGCCCCTTAAGACAACTAATTGATGCAATAAAAACTGCAAGAAAAATTCAGACTTTAACACCCTAGATGATAAAACTTGAACTTATCTTTGTAATAAATAATGAGAACACAGATTTATCTAATAATAGCAATCCTTCAAATATTAATAACACATCAATGAATCCACATGAAAACTCTAAGTGTACATAGAACTAACCAAAATTGAAGATGCTTCTTCTATTGTTTGGGATGGTAAATATAACATATGAAATACCCATAATAGGCAAACTAATAGAGACAAAAGTCAGATTAGAAGTTTCCAGGAATTTAAGGAAGTGAAAAACAGAGCAAAAGTAGCTAATGAGTATGAGATTTCCTTTTGGGTTGATGAAAACATTTTAGGTATAGATAATGAGATGGTTGTACAACAATATAATGTACTACATACTACTGAACAATATGATGTCATATTGTTAATTCTATATTGTTGACTTTATCTTGACTAAAAAATGTGTTTGGTCAGCATGTACCCACTACATTTGAGAATGTCCATTACAGTACATTTAATATAAATACACAAATACTGAGGCTATGAGGGCCAAATATCCAAAACCACTCATTTCCAAACATTTCAAACTGCCATTGTATAAATTCCATTACACTGAAAACAACAATATTTATGTAGGTACATATAATAATTGAGGGGCTTTCAGACATAAGAGCTCACATATCCAGCTAGAATTAAATCAGTACAACATGACCAAGAAAAGTGAGATGAAACCTACCAAATAAAACCATTAGTTTAAATATCAGGAGGTAACACTCAGTGGTGAAGTCAGCTGTATTTTAAAAGGGCAGCCAAAAGGAAGTTATCCAAATCTCATAATTTAGATCATTAAAATAGAACCTGGAAAGAAAAAAGTTAAAAGGTCAAAGAACACTCTGTGCACACCAATTTTGTACTGGCAATGATGAAACAGAATGAGTATTTATAATTTCTGGGACCAATAGCCAATGGCTCCAGCTTTCTTATGGTTTGTGCATAAAGTAAGCCATTTGTTTTTTTTCTACCAAAGAATTTATTTGGGGGAGGATTCGAAACATGGAAGATGAAAGATGCCTCTAAAAACAAGAATTCCCTTGAATTTAATTGCTAAGACAAATCAAGTTATATAGCTGTCACATAGACATATATTTAGTTTTGTCTTTGTTCTATGTTTTCACCTCTTTGTCTGGTTATTTCTTAATAAAAAGCTCAAACAGTTATGTTATATGGGATGAATGACATTGTAGGTTACATCTACATAGGAAGTCATCAACCCTCCTTTTTGGAGAGGAGGGAAATCTAGGCCAGATAAATCCACTGAAGGCAGAGTGAATAAAGACTTTGGTTAATCTCATATTGTTACTGTATCTGACTTTGTTACCCGGTATATTGTATATAAGTGGATTTGTTTATTTGAAATAGAAAAGGGAAGGGGGAAAACAAGATGATTGGGAGGGGTGGGGGGAGGGAAGTGGGGACAAAAACATAAGAAGGGCTATCAATGTGTGAGAAGTAATGCACCTACTATCTGGTGAATGTAACTGTAACCCCTCTATACATTACCTCAATAATAAAAAATAAAATAAAATAAAAAGAGTACGGCCGGGAGTTGGCCTAGTGGTGAATGCTTGCCTAGCTTGCATGAAGACCCGGGCTCGATTCCTCCATACCACATATGTAGAAAAAGCCAGAAATGGTGCTGTGACTCAAGTGGCCAAGTGATAGCCTTGAGGAAAAAAAGCCCAAGGACAGTGCTCAGGCCCTGAGTTCAAGCCCCAGGACTTTCAAAAGAAAGAAAAGAAAGAAAGAGAGAGAGAGAGAGAGAGAGAGAGAGAGAGAGAGAGAGAGAGAGAGAGAGAGAGAGAGAGAGAGAGAGGGAGAGAGAGAGAGAGGAAGAAAGAAAGAAAGAAAGAAAGAAAGAAAGAAAGAAAGAAAGAAAAAAGAAAGAAAGAAAGGCAGAATGAGTCCCCACAACCCCTCCCACCATGCCTCAGAAACTTAGCTATGAATGTGAATGCAAGAAGAAAAGAGAGATTCCCAACAGCTTCCTCAGTCCAAAGTTCCTCTCTTGGCCTTGGGAAATAGATGGGTTCTGTATTTCCTGAAGAAGAGTACTAGTGATGCAGAAAAAAAAAGTAGCTAACATGTATTGAGTTCCTCTAGGACAAAGAAAAAATTCTTAAGTAACTTGCCAAGTATTGTATACCTGGTAAGGTATATGATTCTTCTGGGCTAAATTGAAACTACTTTTAAACAAACATTTAATAGAAAGAAAAGTACCCAAGGATATTTTCTCTAGAATGACAGATGTTTGAACATGTTTATAGACTGAGACAACGGGTTCATGAAAGAGTAGTTAAAAATAATGAAAGTGGGGGAAGCTGAGAATGTGGCCTAGTAGTAGGGAGTTTACCTAGCATGCATGAAGCCCCGGGTTCAAATTCCTCAGCACCACATATGCAGAAATGGCTAGAAGTAGTTCTGTACCTCAAGTGGTAGAGCACTAGACTTGAGAAAGCTAATAGAGAGTGCCCAGACTCTGAGTTCAAGCTCCAGGACTCGAGCTGGAAGGAAGGAAGGAAGGAAGGAAGGAAGGAAGGAAGGAAGGAAGGAAGGAAGGAAGGAAGGAAGGGAGGGAGGGAGGGAGGGAGGGAGGGAGACAGAAAAGAAGAAAAAGGAAAGAAAAAAGAAAAGAAAAATAAGGAAAGGAAGAGTTGTTAGAGGTGAGGAAAGAGCTTGCTTTTAAGACTGACTTCTTGTCTTACTGCATCTTCTTGTGTTATTATATCTGCCAAAATTATACACTCTTTGCAATATAAAAAGGTTGTGTATCTTTAGAAGATTATTTGAAGTTAATGGCTTTTGCAAGCATATATCACACACAATCCCTGTTTTGAACTATTCATTCCAAACTCCTTACTGACTGATAGTTGTCCCTGTACTTATTAAATGTTTATGGGAAATGTTATATGGGTGTGGTGGATGTACCGCCTACTCTTCTTACAGATCTTTCCCTTCTCAGAGCTAGTCACATCCCAGATGCTCTGCTCTGCCGGAGCTGGTGTTCCATGACTGGAACCATCCGTGTTGCACAGGATGGTGTTTACTAGTTTATGACAAATGTGAAAACTTTTAGTGTTTGCTTCCTGATGCATAGAAAATGTTCTTGTAAGAAAAGCAGCCAGCCAAGCCCTGGTAGTTTACACCTGTAAACCTAGTTACTGAGGAGGCTGGGATCTGAGGATCTCAGTTCAAAGCCAGCCCAGGCACAAAAATCCATGATTCTCTTATTTCCAATTAACCACCAGTAAACCAGAAGCGGTGCTGTGACTCAAGTGGTAGAACACTAGCCTTGAGCTGAAGAGCTCAGGGACAACACCCAGGCTCAGAGTTCAAGCCCCACAAGTGACAAAAAAAAGCAGTCACTATTCTCCATAGACTTTATAAGCACCTTTCTGTCTTTCTGTGAAGACAGATTTCTGAGAACAGAATGTCCTGAGACACTGAGGATCTGAGTGTGGGAATAGCAGTGGGACAGCAACAGAAGTGCCCGGGGGAAATCAAGATGCACTCTATTCATAAAGTGCTTTGTGAATGGCAACTCCTTTGTCCTTTGTACAACTACTTAAAGATAGTTTTAAGAAAGAAGGCATAAAGTATTACAACTAGAAAAAAGGAAAGAAAAGAAGGGAAGGAGGAAGGGAAGGAGGGAGAGAGGTAGGGAGGGAGGAAGGAAGGAAAGAAGGAAGGAAGGAAGAAAGGAAGGAAGGAAGAAAGGAAGGAAGGAAGAAAGGAAGAAAGGAAGGAAGGAAGGAAAGAGGGAGGGAGGGAAGGAGGGAGGGAGGGAGAGAGGAAGGAAAGAAGGGTCATGTGTCCTCTCCATGAGACCTGCCTTTTTGGCAGAACTATGGTCTAGTGTGGCAGAACTCTGTCCTACTATGTCTTTGCCAAGTGTCACTTCTCTACCTCAATCAAAACATTCTTTATCCCCACTACATTCAGTTAAGGCTCTGCCAGAGACCAGACTAAGAAAAGAAAAGAATTTAAAGACTGGAGTCCCCATGGGTTAGACCTTCCAGATAATCCTGACATTTTAACAAATGCCTTCATAGCACTACAGAGGAAATATGATGGGAAAGTTTTTGACACTGGCACGGTGAAGGTAATAGCTGTTTTTCAGCTGTTTGTTCTTTTCAAATGGAGCCTTGTAGATTATAGGCGAGTTTGACTCTACGTAGATATCATCTGTGCTTTCTTCTTCACTCTCCCTCTTTCTCTTCCTTCTTTACTCTTTAATCTCTCTGTCTTACTCTTTTTCTCTCTCTGATTCTTTATCTCTATTTCATTATCTCCACTTTCTATAACATTTCCCTATGCATTTTCCCAGCCATACAGAAATATTGAGTTACTTCATGTTAGTCATATTTTAGCCTTGTTCAATAGTTGTATGCAGTTTTTGAAATGTATAGATTTGCTTTATCCTCAAATATGTTCAGTTTTGTAACTGTCCCATGCATGCTTGAAAACAAATGTCTATACCCCTTACCAATTACGCTAATTTTGTTTTCAAAGTTTCTATACTCTTTTATTTGTTCTTTTATATACAAGTTATGAATGAAGATACAGAAAAAAAAGTCCTACTACAATGATTTTTAAAGTTCTCCTTTTATTTGTGCTATTTTTCATTGTATTTTATCATTGGAGTAATGTATAGAGGGGTTACAGTTACATTTGTCAGGTAGTGGGTGATTTACCTCTCAAATATTGATACTCCTCGTGTTTTCGTCCCCTTTCCTTCCCCCCTCATTTGTGTGAATTTTTGCTTCATATTTCTCAAAGTTATTTTGTTAGATATGTTAGCTTATAAATACCTTGGGCTGCTTTTTTTTTTTGTTTGAAAGAGAAAAGTTTGAACTCAGGACTTCCCACTTGCTAGGCAGACGTTCTACCATTTGAGCCACACTCCATTCTTCTTTCAGTCATTGTTCAGAAGGGGTTTGGAAACTTTGCCTGGGTTGAACTCCAACCATGATTCTCCCAGTCTCCACTGCTAACTAGCTGGGATTGCAGGATAAACTCCTGTACCAACCTTACCAATTCTTTTCTACTATGTGGTTAGCCATTTATTTCTAGTAATACTGCTTGGTCTGATAATAATATAGCTATACCACATATATCTTAATAATATTCATGTAACATAGTTATTATTTATTGCTTCATAACAGCTCATCCCCCAAAATGGTGTTTTTAAACATCGATTCTATGTATGTTAGGAATTGTGGGGAGACTTCACTGTACAGTCCTTTAACCTTAGGGTTGAAGTTAAGATGTTGGCTGCAGACCCAGTCTGTTTGGATTGTGCAAATCTGCTTCCAATATACCTCCTGGCTGGCCAGCTGGTGTATTAATTGATGGTGAGAGGCTCAGTTCCACCCCACAAGGACTCTTCCTCAGGCTGCTGAGCTGAGCACTCTCACAAAGTGGTGGATGGATAACCCAGAGAGGAACTGAAGACAGAGGACCAAGTGGAATGGCCCTTCCTCCACTGAACTAGATCCTCCATTTCCTGTTGGAACAGTCCAGGTCCAAAGAGAAGGCCTGGATGCTGCCTTGTGGAAGGGAGTCTGTCACCTGACTGGTATGTGTCCCCCGCCACCACTTCTGTCTTTTCCTGTTATTTTCTTTCCCATCTCTGCTTTTCAACTTTTTAAAGTATGCCTCTCTTGGAAATGGATAGAGGTGACATTGTATTCTATTTTATATCTTTTAGCTTACAATAGGATAATTCAGTCACTTTATTGTATCTGTTGATTACTAATAAATTGGGACTCGCTGCTCTTATTTTATCTTTCTCTCTTTCCACAACATCTTTGAAATTAATTTTCCACATTTTCTGTTGTTTTCAATGTGAAGCTTCGCATCTGGTTTATGTTTTTTACAGATTTCTCTATAAATCTGAGCATTGCTATTTTACTTCAAATGCTGAAGAAAAGCAATATCTATCCTGTGAATTTGTGTTCATTGGAACTTTGTCTGTGGCAGTTAGTGAAGAATTAGGTGTAAAGCAACTTTTCCAGAAAGAAGTTGTGGTTTAATTCTTCTCTGGGGCATCAACAATCTATTACCACTTTTTTTTAAGTTACTGTCTTTAGTTGTACAAAAGAGTTTCATCATATGAAAAAAAAAGAGTTTCATCTCAATACACCAGTTTATAGGTATAATGTATCTTGATCAATATCATCCTTTGCAGAATTCTCCCTCATCTCTCCCAACCCCACCCATCCCCTCAAATAAGATGACTTTAAGTACAGGGAATTAGGGACCATGCAGAGAGTATGAATTCAGCATATAAATCATCTACATAATGGCTAATTATTGATGAGTTCTCAGAAGAGATTTCCTGTTTCCATTTGTGATACAAATTTTGACTGGTTTTCCCCTCCTTGGACGTGGGACTTCAACTGTGAGCCTGGGTGCTGTCCCTGAGCTCTTCAGCTCAAGGCTAGCACTCTAGCACTTGAGCCACAGTGCCACTTCCAATTTTAGAGATAAGAATCTCACAGACGTTAGTAACTGGGCTGGCTTTGAACTGTGATCCTCAGATCTCAGTCTCCTGAGTAGCTAGGATTACAGGCTGGCTTAATAATACAATATTTGCAATTTCAGATGCAACTCAAAATTATATAGTTTATGAGCCAGTAAAATCTTAATTTTAATATAATCAACTAGCACCAGTTCCAAGAAGATAAAGATGCTTCATTATCTGGGAAAGACACAGCAGTTCTTTCAAAATGTTTCCATACATAAAGGCAAATACTATTGAAAGTAAAAGAAAAAATCCCAGCAATCAAATAGAGATTCAACCAACTGGAAGTTCAAAAACTGAAATATACAGTAACTGAAAATTAAACCTAAAATATGGGTTGAAGGTTAATTACATTAATTACCATTAAGCATTTTGCACATGCAAAATTTTTCAAAGTATCAAATTGCCACAATAGTGGAAATAATTTAAAATTTACTCTTATTTAGAATTGTTACTTACAGAATACTAAGGCCCTTAAAATATATGTGTTCTTGATGGTTCTAACATATCTACAGCTCTACAAATTCCTATATTTGTAAGAAGGAATACATTTCTCAAGATTGTATTCACTTGGCTCTATTACATGGTGGGGTATGTACATCTCAGAGTAGTTGTGAGGATCAAGTAATCCATGTAAAATGTAAGCATTCATTCATTATGAAGTACTGCTATTGTTATGTTGGTGCTATCATGTGCGTGTTATATTGTATTTAAATTGGTTTTGCGATGAACACAGTTATGCTGATGGCTATACTGTGTAATTGTTGATAATCTTTTGGGTGAATTCCCAGTAGTAGAATTGCTGGATCATAAGGTAGTTCTATATTTAATGTTTTGAGGTATTTCTAAACCTAATATATGGAATCTACCCAGATACCCCTCAATGGATGAATGGACCAAGAAAATGTGAGATATATATATGTATATATATATATATATATATATACTTATAATGGAATTTATTCATCTGTTACAAAGAATGATATTGTGCAATTCATATGGAAATGGAAAGACATGAAAATTTTCTATTAAGTAAGCCAGACTCAGAGAAACCAAGGTTGCATGGTTTTCTCCATTGGTGGTACATGAACATACCTATAATAGGCCCAGGAGTTTGGCCTAGTGGCAGATTGCTTGCCTAGTATGCATGAAGCCTTGGGTATGATTCCTCCATACCACATACACAGAAAAAGGTAGAACTGGTGCTGTGGCTCAAGTGGTAGAGCCCTATCCTTGAGAAAGCCCAAGAACAGTGCTCAAGCCCTGAGTTCAAGCTCCAGGACTGGCACAGAAAGAAAGAAAGAAAGAAAGAAAGAAAGAAAGAAAGAAAGAAAGAAAGAAAGAAAGAAAGAAAGAAAGGAAGAACAAGAATTGATTCATTCATGACTTAGTTAAAACATCATTTGCCAGGTGCTGGTGGCTGATGCCTAGAATCCTAGCTACTCAGGAAGCTGAGATCTGAGGATCGGGGTTCAAAGCCAGCCCAGTCCATGAGACTCCTATCTCCAGTTAACCACCAGAAAACTGGAATTGGCTTTGTGGCTCAAGTGGTAGAGTGCCTGCCTTGTGCTGAGGAGCTTAGGGACAGTGCCTAGGCCCAGAGTTCAAGTCCCACAGCCAAAAAATAAAATAAAATAAAATAAAGATAATTTTAAAAAATCAATTCATTTAGATATCTATCACCACTGTTGTCTTTGTATTTTTGGACCAAATACAAAGGTAGACAAGTAGTAAATATTCAGGGGTAGTTGATAGAATTAAATTTGGGACTGGAGCAGAAAAAGTAAGCTTCATAATTTTTAATGGTTAAAAAATACTAGGTGCAAGGGGGCCGGGAATGTGGCTTAGTAGTAGAGTGCTTGCCTAGCATGCATGAAGCCCTGGGTTCCATTCCTCAGTACCACATAAACAGAAAAAGCCAGAAGTGATGCTGTGGCTCAAGTGGCAAGAGTGCTAGCCTTGAGAGAAAGCCTAAGGACAGTGCTTAGGCCTCTGAGTTCAAGCCCCAAGATGAGAGAGAGAGAGAGAGAGAGAGAGAGAGAGAGAGAGAGAGAGAGAGAGAGAGAGAGAGAGAGAGAGAGAGAGAGAGAGAGAGAGAGAGGGGGGGGGGGGGGAGGGAGGGAGGGAGGAGAGAGAGAGAGAGAGAGAGAGAGAGAGAGAGAGAGAGAGAGAGAGAGAGAGAGAGAGAGAATATCAATAAAAATCCAGGCACTGTGGCACACACCTAGCTACTCAGGAGGCTGGGATCTGAAGATTGAGGTTCAAAGCCAGCCTGGGCACTAAAGTCCATGAGACTATTATCTCCAGTTAACTACCAGAAAACCAGAAGTGGGGCTGTGGCTCGAGGAGTAGAGCAGTAGCCTTGAGCTGGAGAGCTTAGGAACAGCATTCAGGCTCAGAGTTCAAGCCTCAAGACTGACAAAAAAGAAAAAAAGAAAAGAAAGACTACTAGGTGCTGAAGACAAACTACAAAACGATGGAAATGGAGTGGTTCCAGAAGTCATAGATATTCCAGTGGTGATTTCCATAGTCTCTTTTGCCCCGTTTGCTGGTTTGTTTTGATACGGTTTGAGGGGAAAGAGAATTAAATTTTACTCAAGAAGCTTACACAAACAAAAATTAATTTCAAAAAGCCATACAGATACTTCTCTGGCTGAGGATTCCTATTGTCTGCCCTTCTTCCACTGGAGTAGGCAACCAAAAGAATTGCTGTGGCTTCAGTTTTAAAATCCCTGGACAAGATTGCTGGTAAGGCCATTTCCAGGTCTAAGGTTGCATGCATGTAATCTTCCTGTGGGGCGGGGGCAGATGTAATCACAAAGTTCTTTCATGACAAAAAATCTAAAGCGTTCCTATGGAAGAAGAGAAAAAGACCTTTCAACCCAGTAATGTACTTTTTTTTTTAAGTCTGTGCACTTTGGAAGCAAAGAAGATAAGAGGGAGTTAAGATACTGGAAGTATCAGTTAGGATACTTCCTGCTGGTGGTAACCGAAGACTAAACTAGATATGACTATGGATTTGGCAATTGGTTATTTCATATTTTTAAAAAGGCCAAAGATGGACCCATACCAGGATGAATCAATGCCATACTGACCTTGTCAAGGACCCAGGCCCTTTCTCTCTTTCTTGCTTTGCCATCCAGAGCAGACAGGAAAGGTCTCATGTTGTTGTTGCAAGATGATTCAGTAATTTCACATGCAAAAATAATCATCACCCGTGAAGAAAAGGCGTCTTGTTGCCCATGAGGCCTTTCTGGAGGAGGGCAACTTTGAAGAAGGAAAGACAAAACTCTGTGGTTTCTTCCATTTGTAGTTTAAAAAAAATAAAATAAAAACAAAGTCCATGTCAACTTCCCATTGCAATTACATTGAGAAGTGTAAATACTCAACACACTAAGACTCCTCTATGCAAGGATTATCAGCAAACAGATATTAGACCCCACTTAGGGTAAACTGAGCTTAACGTTGACTAGTTTAGAAATATTGGAGCAGAGTACTGGGAAAACAGAAGATGATTGAATGAGTGAATACATGAAAGCTTCCACAGTACCTCCCCCCGCCCCACCCCATACACATTTCAAGACAGAAGGGAGGAGAAAAACATTACTAGGACTTGGAAGGAGAGAGTCATGTGAAGACTGTATCCCAAGTTCCTGTAAAGAATCAGATTGTGAACATGCCAGTCTCCATGTGCTTCCTGTCTTCCTCAAAGCTTAACTCTACCATTGCAGCACTAAAGCAGCCATAGGCAATATTGAAATGAGAACATGTGGCTCTCTTCCAATAAAACTATTACAGGCGCAGAAATTCTGACTTTATGTAATTTTCATATACTATGAAATGACATTTATTTAGAATTTGTTTTCAACCATTAAGAAATATGCAACTTACAGGCCACACTGGGTGGTAGGCTGGATTTGGTCTCATGGGCCATGATTTATTGAAACCTTGTATCAAAGGGTGCTGCAAACTTTAGCCCAAGGAAGCAGCCAGTCTAAGTGGCATTATAGGGAATAAACTGCTGGAATCAAGACCTGAACCCTATTCTCTGGCCTAACCTAAACTCTGCCATGTTCCTATTTAAAAACATAACCAAAAGCCAAATATTAAGCAAGCCCATATAATCCACATAATATTATCTTCACAAGACAAAGAGAACTCAGTAAAGAAAGGTAGAAAGGATTTGGAGGAACAAACAGGACATATCTGGCATCGTAATTTTCTCATGTTGTCAGTTTATTATTTCCTGTATTATTCGTTTAGTAGTTAACATAAACTCATAGAACAAAAGATTATTTATTGTGCTTTCCTCTCTGAGGACAGCAAAGCAATGAGATAGATAAGGCTGTATCTTATACAGAATCCAGGCAGAACTCTAACGCGTTGATAGAGTGGCTTTAGCTATAAAGGAAAATAGAAAACAGGTTCTACTCTTGATGCTCTGAGCAGTTTAAAAAGGACAGTTAGCTAGGAAGCGAGCCCACCAAATTGGCTTCGAAGTTGAAAAGAGGAGGAAACCTATATTTGGCTTCTAAAATAGGCCCTCTCCAATAATTCATGTTAAGCCAAGGGCCACTTGCTTTTCCTTTGGGGCTTTGTGGATTTAAGATTATTATATAGCACATTTGACTACAGTTGTGTGTGTGTGTGTGTGTGTGTGTGTGTGTGTGTGTGTGTGTGTGTGTGTGTGTATTCATTGGATGCCTCTGAGCTTTGCTCTTCACTTGTGTCCTCAAAGTTTTCTTACAGGAACCTGCATAACTTCGATGTCTTCCTGTATATTCTTTTTTGTTTTTCTCCCAGTCTTAGAGCTTGAACCCAGGGCCTGAGCACTGTCCTTGGGCTTTTTCAAAGCTAGAGCTCTATCACTTGAGCCACTGCACCACTTCCAGCTTTTTTTTCTATGTATGTGGTACTGAGGAATTGAATCTTGGCCTTTATACATGCTAGCAAGCACTCTACCACTAGGCCAAACTCCCAGCCCATTCCTGTATATTCTTGTATCCTCTTCTTATGAATACACTGGATGAGTAACTGCCCTAATGCCCTCATTGTAACATAATCATCTTTTTAAAGCTCACAGTCTGAGGTACTACATGTTAAGATTTATAAATATGTTTTGTTTTATATCGTGAAATTCATTATAAGTATATTCTTCCTAAAAAATGACATATACAAAATTTTACCTCACTTGGGAAAACCTCTCATTCCCCTCTTCCTACCTTCTTTGAGTTTAAGTTTGCCGTAAAGGTAAACTTTCGCTTGTTCCTAACCTTTGCTCACAGATTTCCCCCAGCAGAGAAGATTCTTTTCTCAAGTATTTTAAGACTAGCCCTTATCTCTCAAGTACCTAAGAAATTTTATCTTTCAAGTCATCCTTTTCCAACTTCCAACAATATTTCTCTCTATCCATACAAGTTTTTTACTCCTATGTGTCTCAAATGTTTATGTTGCATGTGTGTCAGATTAACCTCAGTGGATTCAAAGCCCCTTTAAAAGTTCATAATTTCCTTTGTCCTTTGAGGGGGAGGGAAATGGGAACCAAGACATGAGAAAGGGTATCAATGTATGTGAATTAATGCATCTTCTATCTGGCAAATATAATGTAACCCTTCTATTAATTACAATAAAAATATATGAAAAAAATGTATATACAACCCAGCAGGTACCAAAGTCAGATATGATGAATCAATGTAATAGCAATAGCAAGACAATGTGTTAGAAATGAACTTCACAGCTTGGGTCGGGGGAGGAAAACATGGGGAGTGATAGCAATGCTACCTTACAAATGTAACTGTAACCCCTCCCTCTACACATCACCCTGATCACAAAAACGTTTTTAAAAATTAAGGTTCATAATTTCCTACCTATAACAGAAAATGAAAAACATCTACTTAAAATTGCCGTTTATTCTGAAAGGGTGATTACATCAGGTAGATTATTTCTTGAACATTGTTACCCCTTCCCATGTTCTTCTCCCTCTTTCCCTCCCCCCACCCCCTTCCAGTCATCTTGTTTTTCCCTTACCTTTCCTTTTTCAAATAAACAAGTAAACACAGATACAGCATACCAGGTACCAAAGTCAGATACAGTAACAACATAGATAAACCTTAAGGGGAAAAGGAGAGAAAGAAATAGCTTTACATAGTACATTAAGAACAACAATCCCCTCATGTGGTTACTGCATCTGACTTTGGTACCTGGTATATAGTATATACATTTATTTCTTTATTTGAAATAGGGAAGGGAAGGGAGGAAACAAGATGATTTAGAGGGGTCGGGGGGGGAGGGAAACACGGACAAAAACATGAGTGTGCAAGAAGTAAGAACAACAATAACAAAGATAAACTTCTTGTTTCCTATCCTGGAGTTCATTTCACTTAGTGTCATCCTATATGGATATATGTACATAGCTTTTGGCATAACAGTTATTATACCAAAAAGGGCACAGAGATAGATGAGATGCTTTTTCATGCATGCACCAATCAATCTAAGAAACACACAGCTGTATATTGGAAGCTCCCCGCAGATCTCCAAATAGGTCTGCCTCCTCTCCATTCTAGGAACAACGTTCATCTTCAATTTGATGTTTGGCATTCCCAAAGGCACTGAACTTTTCACAAATAATAAGTTGAAGTTCCAGTCAATCCCTCCTACATCTAGAGAAGAAATGTAATGCTATAAATATACAATTTCTTTGTGTATTCTCAAGTCTAAACAGACATTTCAAATAATAGGTCCAAACCAAATACTCAAAAAAATACTTCTATACACCTATACAAATACACATGCATATACTTACATCAATGCACACATTAAAATGTTTTAACTATACATTTACCCATGTATCTTGAATATTTTATTTCTCAGCTACTTCAGATCTACTTAATCCTTTCATTTTAAATAATTAAACAAAAATCAATAGATTCACAAAAAAAAACAGATATCTTGAGCATAAAACAATTAAATGTGTAATATATTCCCTGATTTTTCCAAAAGCCACAAAACCAATTTTCTTCTTGGCACTGGACATCCCATTACAGCATTTAAAATTAAAAATTCAAATTACTTTGGGTTTTCTGCTCAGTTACAATCAATTTTGAAAACTCATGTTCACAAGGACATGTTTTTTTTTTTCTCCATTAGTTTCTTGCATGTTAACTATGTAACTACCATTATCCATTGGCTGTGGTCCTTTAAGACATCTTTACCAGTGGACGTACTGAGAAGCTATTATGAGAATAAATCACATTTAGAAAAAAGGACTAAAGGACAAAAAAAACAAAATGTATTTATAAATATTTATTTTATAATTTTATATAATATAAATATATTTTATGTGATATACTTATATAATTGTATATGATAGACTTTATATTTATATAATTTATATTTATGTTTAAAGGGATATAACTAATTCACTACCTTTTAAAAGGTGATACCAGCAACTAATAAAACAGATCTTTAAAAGAAGAAATAACTGCTGATAAACAATGCTATTCCTAGAGGTAGCAGTGCATCCGAAGGAATTTGAGGAGATAAGCTCAAAAAGAAAAGGTCACTTCTTCCTGGTAATATATACTACAACATGCAGGTATTGTGCTTAATGTCAAAGATATATTAAGAAGGTACCATCTTTCCACAAGAAACTCACAAGGCCATTTGGCCATTAGAAGAAATAAGTCATTTCACAAGTATGTGCTGGATCTAGGTGTTGGAATGGGTAGGCAAAGCTTTGGGTTTGGAGTCTGTCTTGGGTTCATTCTGCTATCACAAAATACCTAAGACTGTATAATCTATTAACAACAGTTTTAGAGCCTAAGAAATCCAAGATTAAGTCACCAGATTGGATATCTGTTAAGGTTTGTTCTCTTCTTCAAAGATGGCAACTTCTTTACATGTGTGCACACAGCAAAGGAGATACCATACTTCCTGGAGATGTTTCTAATATAAAGGCACTAATATTACTCTTGCATTCATGATCTAATCACCACCTAAAGGACCCACCTACTTCTAAATACTTCTGCATTGGGAGTTATGTCTCAATATATGAATTTTGGAAAGATACCAACATTCAGACCATATAGGGGTCCCTGGCACTAAAGAAGGAAACAAAATTCTAATCTCATGAAATCAGTTTTAGGTGGAGTGGCTCAAGTAGTAGAGCACTGGCATTGAGGAAAGCCCAAGGACAGTGCTCAGGCCCTGAGTCCAAGTCCCAGGACCAGCAAAAAAATAAAATAATAAAATAAAAATATTATATAGAAAAGTTATAGTAGAGAAAAGATACATGTCACAGTTTTTAGACTTCTTCCTTTTCATGTTTCTACTCTTGGATAATGTAACCTTCTTCAAGTATGTTTGTATCTCAAATTCTTATTGTAACTTCTACTCTCCATCCACCCTCCATCCAATTCCTTTTCATCATCTCATTTGTGTGTGTGTGTATGTGTATGTGTGTCTGTCTGTCTGTCTGTCTGTATGTACAAACATGCACGCATACACTACTCCTGAGACCTGAATTCAGGGCCTGTGTACAGTTCCTACACTTTTTGAGTCAAGACTTAATGTTCTACTACTTGAGCCATAGCTCTTCTGCCTGCTTTGTGGTGGGTAATTGAAAATAAGAATCTCACTGAGCTTCTTGAGCAGACTTGCTTTGAACTGGAATCCTCAGATCTCAGCTTCTTTAGTGGCTAGGATTATAGGCATGAGCCACAGACACTTGACCTATTTTGTTGGTGGTGGTGGTCTTTGGACTTGAACTCTAGGCCTAGATGTTGTCCCTGAGCTATTCAGCTCAAGGTTACTGCCCTTCCCCTGGAGCCATGGTGCCACTTCAGATTTTCTGATGGTTAATTGGAAATAAGAGTCCCACAGACTTTAGTGCCCTCTCTGGCTTTGAGCCAAGATCCTCAGATTTTAGCCTCCTGAGTATCTAGCATTACAGGCATGAGCCACTGTGCCTGATCATTTGGCCTATTTTTTTCCTTTTCTTTCTTTCTTCCTTTCTTTCTTCCTTTCTTTCTTTCTTTCTTTCTTTCTTTCTTTCTTTCTTTCTTTCTTTCTTTCTTTCTTTCTTTCTTTCTTTCTTTTTTGTGATCCATGAGGCTTGAGCTTGGCCTGAGCACTGTCCCTGAGTTTTTCAGCTCAAGGCTACCACCCTACCCCTGGGCATGGGCATTGTCCCTGACTTCCTCAGCTCAAGGCTACCTCCCCACCCTTGATCCAAGCCCCACTTCCATGTTTTCTACAAGTTAATTGGAGATAAGAGTCTCAGGTCCTTTTGTGCCCGGGCTGGCTTTGAACTTTGATCCTCAGATGTCAGCCTCCTGAGTAGCTAGGACTGCAGGCGTGAGCCACCCCACTCGACCACTTGACCTATTTTTAAACACTTTTTACAGTACTCTCTACCTCACAATTTCTTGAAAAGTGTGTTATGAATATAAATATAAATGAAAGCATGAGTTACATTTTTCCTTGTCTTCCCTGCCATTTCTTTTCCCTGCTGCTCCCTCTATTTGGTCCTTTCTGTTTGGTCTTTTGTATTTATTTCTCAACTTCGTTGTTTACTTACCATCTCATTTCTTTCTGATAAAAATCCAAGACTATCCTCAAAGACTAAAGGAACTTTTCTTAGTTGCCTAATCAGTATCTCCTTATTCCACCTTCCCATAGCCCTATGTACCTCATGTAGCACCAAAAGGATTAATAGAAACTCCCTCATTTTCTCACGTGCACTCCCACTTGCTTTTAATGGGTCAAGATTTAGGATCATAAAGTGTCTTTGTGAAGCTGATGTTGCTGGTTTAGATCATAAAGACCATTCTCAGATAATAGACTCATCTTTATAATGTCAGCAGCAAAGAGCCAGAGGATAATTAGAAAACATGATACAAGAAATACTATTTCACAAAGAATAGGCTTCATGGCAGCTGGAAGGAAAGACAGGTTTTGCTCACTTGCCACAACCTGTAAGTTCTTCATAAGGAAACAAGTACTCACTGTGGAGACTCATGGTCACCCCCAACCCCTATTACCATGATGGAAAATCAGAACCATCTTCCTCCCTTACTTTGCTAGGAGATCTCAGCTCACCTGCTAGATATTTTAAAAGTTAAAAGAAAACTAAGACAGAACTGTCTGTTGAGCTATAGTCTAGAGTTTTATAAAACAAAGGAAAGAATTTTTGTCTTGGTAGGAAATAAATGGAGATGATCTGGACACAAGGGATAGTAAGATAAAGTCACCATTCTCAACCATCACCTTCTGTGTTTCAATGCTGTCTACCCATCCTATAGCAAAGGAACCACAAAGCTCTTCCTTGTGGTTCATTTTTGACTAGTCTGAGGCAGGACACAAGAAGTAGATACCACAAGATGCTGGATGGCTCGTGCCTGTAACTGTAGCTACTCAAGAGGCTTCAATCTGTGGATCATGGCTAAAAATAAGCATGGGCAGGAAAGTATGTGAGACTCTTATTTCTAATTAGTCACCAAAAAACCAGTAATAGATAATAGAGCTGTGGCTCCAGTGGTAGTGTGTTAGCCTTGACCAAATCAAGCTAAGAGTCAGTTCTCAGGCCCTGAGTTTAATCCCCAGAATCAACACACACACACACACACACACACACACACACACACGAAGAAATAGATACCATTCCCTGCATGATCAGCATTCAGAGCACCTGACAAGTTGAGCTGAGACAGCCTGTGGCTTGTCCATTGTGACTTTCCATGTGTGACACAGAAGAAAGCCCCCAGCTTCATCTTTGGTAAACTTTCCCTGGAAAGAAGGGCTGTAAAGGACCCCTAGAACTAATAAATCTTATCTTTTGAATCTTGGTATAATTACGTTCTTTGCATTGAACAGCTTTGTTCTATCTCCCATTAGGAAATAGAACAGCATTGAATTGGGGCTGGGTAGGGACAGTGTCTATGCATAGACCTTTGGGATGTGCCCATGTTCCTGGCATAATTACGTTCTTTGTATTGAACAGATTTGAGGGAGGCCCATTAGGAGACAGAACAGCATTGAGTTGGGGCCGGCGTAGGGACAGTGTCTATGCATAGATCTTCGGGATGTGCCCATGTGCCTGGGTCCACACTATGTAGGATTATAAGCCAGGACTTGCTTGTCAAAACACAGCTCTGAGCATTTCCATGACCTATTTCAATAGCTTTCCATTTCATCTCCCAAGCCCAGAAGGAAATGGAACTGTAGGAGTGAGCTTCCTGTCAGATGTATTGCAATGCCACATTCCTTTGTAATTGCCTCCATTTCTTCAGGAAGCAGAGACATATGTCACCTAACATCTACCATCAAGGAATGCTAAATCCCTTGAGCTTCAGTTTCTCCATGTCAAGGCCAAGGGCATACCTACAATGGAAACAGAACAGGACATTCAGCCTGTGCGTTCTATGAAGTCAGGATCCATGTTTCTACTATACCTGGGAAGTCTGTGTGTTCAGCAAGTGATTAATCATCTAGAAGTTTATATAAAAATATGTGACCAGGCAATTGTTTAGTCAGACGTTTGCTTATGTCGTTTGACTTCAAAGGCCAGAGAGGGGATAAAATGGCTCCATAATTTTCAAATGATAAACAAGATATTAGCTCTCAAATTGTCTTCCCTTTGATCCAGGCATAGAACTTCAATACAATTCCTTTATTTGTTATACTGTTATTTAATTTGATAGGAGAGTGGTATTTTTGTTTGTATTATTATTGTTGATGGTATAGATGTTTCCATGTGACAATGGGAACCAGGGCCAGGCACATTCTAAAAAAGCACTCTCTGTGACTTATTTATACCCACAACCCTTCATTTCCTTCTTAACTATCACATGCTAAATATTTTATCCTGCAAAGTCAAAACTTCAAATAAATCACACAGAAAATAATTCAGTGTAGCCAATAAATTCACGGCAGCTAACACACATTGATTTGTACCCCTCTATTTGCAAGGAATATGCAAGGTTAAAGGGCCATCTTCAGGCGTTAAGTTTATAGTCTAAAAAGTTGTGGTTTTTATCATTGATCAGGTGTTCCCTGTGTGACTGTGTGACTGAACCTTTCTCTACTACATGTAGAAGGAGAATATTAACACTGCTCACTCACAGGAGTCCTGTGGGGATTGATTAGATAATGTCTGAACTTTGTCATAACTTTACCCCTGCTTATGACTGGATGAGTGACCCTCTAATTATTGTTTTCATTGTTCTGGATTTTGGATTTGTTCTTGTGACTCTAATAACTAATTTAAAAAAAAAAAGATTTCCTGAGATACTAGCAATGATTAACCCCTTGAGCCAAATTACTTTAGCAGAATAGCTGCTCAGTCATTTATCTTGGCTCTGAAAGACAAAAGAGAGAGTTCTTGGCCACATGATGTGAACTTAGGGGAAATTATACTATATTGAAAAATACTGGCAAAATTCCTGGCTATTGGGCATCAGGAAGAATCTGGTTGTCAGGGCTAAGTAGATCCCGGAAAAGCACTGGAGAACATGAGGAGAGAGCCAGGAACTCTGACCCTTCCCTTAAGTCCAGCAGCACTCTTAAACTCTTGAAGTGTGATCATCCATAGACACTCTCACCTACCAAGTTCTGGGGATTTGAGAGAAGTAAGAGGAGTCATCATTTGTTGTTTCTGCCATGGTCTAGTCTGCTTCCTTTTCTTACTTATAGGGAATTCTACAGAAGTGCAATTTGAGGTCAAAAAAGCACGTAAGCATTTAAGACATTGCTTTCCTTGAAATCCTTGCACAAATATTAACTCATTCATCATCTCATTACCCCTGAGAGTTGAGAAAGTAGAACCCAAATAGAGGTTGGAATGTTATAATCCCATCTATAAATTACAGTGCTTGTGATATTTATTAACTGAAGGGCTTAAGATTTTAGGAAGCTTTTCGAAATGTGATCTTTCAATCTTTATCATAGGATTTGCTCAAAATGCATTTGTGTTAATGCCACAATAGCATGACAACACAGCCATCCATCTCAAATATCAAAGAAGAGTGACAAGGAGAAAGTAGTGGGGAGAAGGAGGAGTAGGTGGTGAGAAGAATAAGAGGAGGACAAGAATGAGGAAAAGAAAGGGAATCTAACAAGGAAGAGAAAAACAACCAGGAAGGAAACCAAGAGGAGAAATATCTTCATCTTACTTTAGATTTATGTTAAAATGTGTGTGTGTGTGTGTGTGTGTGTGTGTGTGTGTGTGTGCGCGTGTGCGTGTGCGTGTTGAAGTTTGAACCCAAAGCCTTGTGTTCTCACTTGGCTTTTGTTTTTTCAATCAAAGGTAGCACTGCAAAACTGGAGCCACAGGTCCATTTTTAGCTTTTTGGTGTTTAATTAAAGATAAAAATCTTAACTTCTCTGCCTCAGCTAGCTTTGAGCCTTAATCTGCAGATTTTAGCCTCATGAGTAGCTAAGATTAGAGGCCTGAGCCATCATTGTGATCTTTTCGTGATAGTCTCAGGCTTAAACTCAGCTCCCAGCTGCTGTCCCTGAGCTTTTTTGTTCATGGTTAATGGTCTACCATTTTGAGCCACAACTCTACTTTTTTTCCATATATTTTTATTGTAATTAATAGCAGGGTTACATTATATTCACCAGATGGAAGGTGCATAACTTCACAAACATTGATACCCTTTCTCATGTCATGGTCCCCATTTCCCACTCATCTTGATTTCTCCCCTTCCCTATCCAATGTCAAATAACCAATTACATTTGCTTTATTTATTTATAGTTAATTGTAAATAAGAATCTCCTGGCTTTCCTGCCCAGATTGTCTTCAAACCATGATTCTCACTCTCCTTGAGCAACTAGGATTACAGATGTGTGTCACTGGCATGCAACTAGTTTATGACATTTTTTTTTTGCCAGTCCTGGGCCTAAGCTCAGGATCTGAGCACTGTCCTTGGACTTTCTCAAGGCTAGAGCTCTACCACTTGAGCCTCAGCACCACTTCTGGCTTTTTTCTATGTATGTGGTACTGAGGAATTGAACCCGGGTGTTCGTGCATGCTAGGCAAGAACTATACCACTAGGCCAAATTCCCAGCCCAGTGTATGACATTTTTAAGGAAGGAAATATTAGTTAAAAAGATCCACAAACATTGGAAAGCAAAGCATTCCAATGATTTTCACTATGGACGGTCTAATGATGGCATGTGTAAAAAGCTGTGCAACTGAAAGTCCTTTTGAACAATGGCGATGGGGACGGTGAGTTAGGGATAGAATAGAAAGTGGAAACAGAAGGTTGGTCAATCCCTGTGAATGGCTGCTGGGATGATTGCACACTTAGAACATTTTACCTCGTGGCCTACACAGATAGGAGAAGCCAATACCAAATATTTGAAGATTCATCCCAGATCCTCAACTGAGAATCACTTACCATAGGCTCCTTCTCTGGCCCAAGTGTCTGCCGCTGACTTTCCTCTCTGAATACACACAGACCTCGCCATCCCTCTGCTTCGCAGATCTTGCTTCATGGCTTAACCACTGTCCTAAACAAGTTAGAAATGAGTCAGGTCTCCAGATTTCCCCCTCTTTCTTCTTTTCTTATCCCGCATGCATCTCCAAACAGCCTACCTTTTGTAAGACCTTTTCTCTGTGATAACTACAGGGAAACAAGCTAAGAATAACAAATATGGAGAGTGAGGAAACTACTATAAAACTTTAACACCCTGTAATCATTGTGGGGATCATATAAAGATTCCTTTTACTAAGTTTAGGGTCCATAAGGACCCTAAATACTATGGTTTTATCTACCCCAGAAGGGATGAGATCTTTTGTTTCTTTTGCTCTTTGTCTCTTCAGTTTGGTAGGTGAACTTGAATTGACAATTGATGCCTCTTTGTGGCTCACATGATGACGCTTCCCAAGTTCATTGATGGGACAGAGAACTGGTCTTCCCTGCTGGTATTTGTGATTGACACTCCTCTACCCTCTCTGAACAAGATGGTGCACTGGAGCCTGAAGACGTTTGTTCAAAACTCTCAAGAAATGAAGAGGTACAATTTGACCACTCATGTCACACGTAAAGAGCCCTCCAAGTCCTCCCTCCAGGAATCAACTGATTTTTTTTGCCAGTCCTAGGCCTTGAACTCAAGGCCTGAGCAGTGTCCTTGGGCTTTCTCAAGGCTAGAGCTCTACCACTTGAGCCACAGCATCACTTCTGGCTTTTTTCTATGTATATTGTACCGAGGAATCAAACCCGAGTCTTCATGCATGCTAGGCAAGCACTCTACCACTAGGCCAAACTCCCAGCCCTGATCCTTTTTTCTCTATCTCTCTCTTATAACGTCACAGCCCTGATGCTAGTATTTTGCTGCTATCCTCATTCAGTATACCTGTTATGTTCTCCCATCACCTGTTCATTTGTTCGCACCTAAGTGGTTCTTTTGTATGTTTATAGAGAAATCTGAAGGCTCAGACCAAAAGGCAATATCCTTCATGCTCACTTAGTCATAGACAGGAATAGAATTTAGATGTGAAAAGAGAAGGATGGGAGAAATGATAATGGGCAAAGCCCCAGAATGGGGTTGTGTTTCCCCATCATTCCTAAAATGATCCAGTGTATCATTGCGGTCCTTATTTCTGATGGAAGGCACCATGCTTAGCTCTATCTGAAAAATATTCATTCTCATTCTTTGATCCTATTGAGGAAATGCTAATTTCCTTTGTATGCTGAGTCTGAAACTTCTTTATGACTGGAGTTTCCTAAGAAACTCGCCTCACATTCATGAAAAAGAAGTGATATATATTCAAACCACATGTCTTTCATTCAAATGTTCATTGTTTGACACAGTTATTAGCCTTTACCAGTGATAAGTATTTAGAAAATGAGCAAACATGCATTATTTGCTTCATTGTCATCACAGATCTGTCCTTTTCTAAATTAGGATGCTGAACTCAGAGAAGTCACATCACTTGTTTACAGTTTTACTGCTTTCCTAGGGTAGATCTGATGGAAGCCAGCTCCATCCAATTACTGTTCCTTGTCTTCTATTCCCTCATGATGGCACAAGGCCATCATTTACCACTGACACTAGAAACAAACATAGCAAGTTGACGATGACACTTCTCTTGAGCTAGGTTACTTACCTCAGACCTTTTCTCCATAGCCATTACAAATCAAATTATCTTAGGCTGTCATTTGTTTATCATCCTGATCTTGGGTTATTATTTGTTCAGCCAGTCCATTTAGCATAAGTATTACTTATCTCCCACTAGAGACAGGGCATTATAAGACAGCAATAATATATACTTAGGAGAATGGTATTCCTGGTTGGAAATTTGCCAAGGAATCTGAGAATACTGGCCTGTGTTGTAGAGAAAGACTTCTCAGTTTGGTAACAGGGAGTTTCTACCTTAGAGAAATATGAATAGTTCCACTGTCCTTGGCCACCCTCAGCTCCTAACACACACTCTCCCTCTCCCTCTCCCTCTCCCTCTCCCTCTCCCTCTCCCTCTCCCTCTCCCTCTCCCTCTCCCTCTCCCTCTCCCTCTCCCTCTCCCTCTCTCTCTCTCTCTCTCTCTCTCTCTCTCTCTCTCTCTCTCTTTCTCTCTCTCTCTCTTCCTCCCTCTTCCATCTTGCTCTCCCCTTCTGTCCTTCTTTCCCCTGCTTTCTCACACACGCACACACACACACACACACACACACACACACACACACACACACACACACTTCCTATCATTGTGCTTGTTTCTCCTCTTACTTTGCACATGATATTCATAAAAGGGAAAACTCACACCACTCTTGTCAGGCCGGCTGTCATCACACTATGTGAGACTTCAGTAAGGACAGGGTACGCGAGGCCCCATTATTCCTGGCTTGCTGGAAGAAAGACTGAGACCTAGACAGGCAGGGGAATTCACAGTCACCACCAGAAATCAATGACAGAGGCCATCACAAAAGGTAAGCCTCCACCACTGAGCCTGCTTTTTCTTATCTATCAGTCTAGACGTTCAAGAAAAGTAATTTACCATCTTATCTTTTTCAGAAAATAGAATTGAATATCCCCACTGCTGAATTGTAAACTATTTTAACAAAACAAAAGCCAAATATCCAAGATTTTGTTCCTCTGGAGATTAAAAAATTATTCTAGGAAAACTGAACTCCACATAATTAAGATTTATATATCACAAAACTTCACCAGTATATTTTTAGTTTAACAATTATTTTGATGCCCAAGGGAAGCCTAGGTTTAAAAAAAATAGTTCCTAGGAACTTTTCTCCTTAAACATAGAAGAACAACTTTGGCTAGGACAAAGTATCCTTGGGTCCCCAAAACTGAAACACATCACACTTAGATGGCAAGGACAGTTTCAATAGGGCCAAACAAACTGGTCCGACCTGTGTACCAACTGTTATGCTCCATATCATCTCTGCCCCCTCCACCCCTGGCTCTTTAGTGGTACCAAGAACCATGGAGAAGGTTAATCTCATGTGTCTAGTAGGCAAGTTACTCATAAATGTCTTCACAATTCCCAGACATTCTCCTATTTTCCATTATATTCTGTCTCTTTTAAGCCACCACCCTCAAGACTTCAAATGATACTACTAGATGTCATGTACAGGGGACAAGAGGCCATACAAAATGCCTTCAGAAAAACAAGGTGTTTAATCTATTGGATACACACCTGCTCGTCCAAGCAAACACTAAAATCATCTCGCAATCTCTCCCCAAAAGAGTACACGAAATTATCTTCAGGTCTGAGACATAAGCCCTTCAAAAATGCTTGTTAGTATGATATTAATCCAGATCTACATCTGATAAATGGGGAGGGGGGAATTAACCTAGAGCTGTCAACTCTGTTCTAAAACTTGATTTCGCTGGGCAGATAAGATTGGATTGGAAAAGAATTTGGCCCATTGAAAGCAAGTTTTATGATGCTTTCCTAGAAGTCTAGACTAACAAATGGTCTAGCTGTTAAAAAAAAGAGTCTGTATTTATGCTTTCAGAGATATGTATCTACATTGTATGGTCTTTGGGATAAAGAGAGTGATTTTCCTTTTCTATAAAGTTGGGAATCATTATCATTTTGAAAGATAATTGTACTTACCCATTGCCAGATATCTACAGAGTTATGATCTCTGTATTTTTTTTTAAGAATTTGCTTTTGTAATGGAGGCTGTGTAGGCTGGAAAGGAGAGGCTGGGCTTGCCCTTTCCTTGCCCTTTTCCTGACTGTGAGAAAATTGTGGGCCTGGGAACTTACAGTTGGTTTTCTATAATTCTATCTAGTTTGAAAACAAAAAGGATATATTTCTGGCCAATAGACCACAATAAGAATGGAAGAGTAGCTGAGAGATGGGGGTGTAAAAACTGGCTGGCTCAGCATTTGGCGTCAAAGAGGCTGAAGGAAGAAAGATTCCTTTGGGTGTGCTTTCTCTTTCAAGTTGCACTTTTGTTCTCTATCATCAGGAAATGCAGTAGACATTTGTCACCAACAGCTCTTTGGAGGCTCTCATGTCCCTTCCTCCCAGGATCCAAATGGGGGACTTAAGACACAGAAGAATCAGATTTTGCAAACCAGAAGAATTTCTGGGTTGGGTAAATCAGACAGCCGAGAGTCTGTGAAGGCAGACTTTGGGAAACAGTTTAAACAGTTCATAAATCAGATCTAAATAAAAAGGATGGGCTCTCCTTTCTGAAAGCTTCCATAACCTTTCATTTATAATCTCTTTTCTGGGACAGAATTGTAATTCATATAAGAAGCAGGCTCTAATGAAGTCAGGTTGCTTTGGGTCACTCAATGTAATTTGTTTTTTCTGGCTAAATCATGAAAGAGAATTGCATTTTGCTCCCTGTTACATTTATACGATATCATCTCTTTTGATATTCTCAAGTGTTTTATGCCAGGCTGCATAGCATTACTGATAACAAAATTCTTTGGGAAAATTTTTTTTTCCACATAGCAAGTAACAACAGCTGAAATCAGCTGGTGTTATTTGGTCAGAAAGTTAAATGTACTTTTCTTATACATTTCTAAGTAGCTCTAAAAACACAATACAAAGCATTTTCACCCATTTTTGCTTTTCAACTTACAGACTTAATAGGTATTTATTATACTGATCAAAATGCAGTTTCAGGCTGAGTGTAGGTAGTAGTTTATGCCTATAATCAATCCCAGCTACTACCAAAGCATTGCTCAGGAGAATCATGGTTGAAATCAGCCTGGACAAAACCATTAGTGAATCTCATCTCAATAAAAATGCTAAATGAGGAGCCAGGAGTTTGGCCTAGTGGTAGAGTGCTTGCCTAGCATGCGTAAAACCCTGGGTTTGATTCCTTGGTATCACATACACAGAAAAAGTCAAAAGTGGTGCTGTGGCTCAAGTGGTAAAACACTGGCCTTGAGAAAGCCCAAGGACAGTGAGGTCCTGAGTTCAGGCCTCAGGACTGACAAAAAAAAGAAAAAAGATTAATGAGATGAAATACGCATGTCATGTCATCCCAACCAAGAAGGGGCCTTAGTATGAGTTCTGCAGTCCAGGTCAGCCTGGACTGTGAGACCTACCTGAAAATAGTGAAAGTGAAAAAGGGCTAAGGGCATTGCTTAAGATGGAGCTCCTATCTAACAGGCATGAGAACAAACATAAGGATCTCTCTCTCTCTCTCTCTCTCTCTCTCTCTCTCTCTCTCTCTCTCTCTCTCTCTCTCTCACACACACACACACACACACACACACACACACACACACACACACACACCCTTAGTTTCTCATAAAGAAAAGATAACCTGAGACTGGTTGCCAGAGCAAGAGGAATATGTCTGCAGGATAGGCAATGTTCTTCCCTGTTATGACAACCCAAGATACTGATTTCTTAGAGGGAAGGAAAATAATGTCTAGTTAAGATCAGGAAAATGTGATACTGATTTCTTAGAGGGAAGGAAAACAATGTCTAGTTAAGACCAGGAAAATGTGACGGGCCGGGAGTTTGGCCTAGTGGTTAAAGTGCTTGCCTAGCATGCACAAAGACCCGGGTTCGAGTCCTTGGTACCACATACAAACAAAAAAGCCAGAAGTGGTGCTGAGGCTCAAGTGGTAGAGCTCTAGCCTTGAGAAAATCCAAGGACAGTGGTCAGGCAAAAAAAAAAAAAAGAAAAAGGATAAGGTCAGACTCAAGTTATAAGGTACCACCATCTCCCAAATCCCAACTTAAAGAACTGGTACCATCACTCAAAGCCTGACCCAAGCTGCAATGCAAGCTTAGGACTAGTTCTGAGTCCAAGTCCTATCAGCCGACTTCAACACTTCTCTTGCCATAACATCCTTACTGTTGTATTCCAAGATCTTCCCCACCTGGTGGCATTGAACCCTTATTTCCAGGGACAGTAGAGATGGCATATTGTGGCAATGTTAAATTGCCATAATTGCATATTTGGTAGGCATGCTTGGACCATGGGGGCATATGTTCTAGAACAGGTCAGAACGGAACATGACCACTGTCTATATAATTTGGATTTTCTAAAAACTGATTGTGTTGTTTGGGGTGGTCTGGGAAGCAGCACCTAGTGAGCTCTCTCTCTTGCTCCAGTGACTCTTATTCTCAGGAAGGATGTAGTGAGAGGAGTAGACTCTCTTTTAATGACTCCCAATATACTTTTTTCAATTCTAACTCCAGAAGCCCACCTCTGTTCCACGGCTGTCTCCCAGTGACTTGGCCTCCGGTGTAATAAAACAGAGTCGTCGGCTCAGATTTTTATATTTTAAACCAAATTCCATGTCTCATCATCTTGTTGTGTGATTTATTTGGCCCCGGGGGGTGACTCCTAAAAGTGCTGAAATGCCACAGCGACATTTCACTCAGACTGATAACCACCTGCACTCCAAGCAGGATTTATTTGTGACTGGAAGGTTTCTCCTATTAAAAATCAGTGTGCAATGCTCCTACCTGCTGTGTCTTCCACCATGTAGTCATGGGAGCGGAGCAAGTACAGGAAGAAAATCAAAACCTGTCTCTATACCCAGGGGGAAGAGAGACCTTACTAGGCAACTTCAGTGGGTACTGGTTAATGAAGCCATCAAACTTCAGCCCGCCCACCCCAGGTTCTAGAAGACACACTCATCTGAGTTCAGAGGAGCTGTCTCTGAGACAGTAGCTGGAAGTGTTTTGTGATAATTCTGATCTTGTCCTTATAAATACTGCCATAGCTATTCTTACCATTATCAAAGACCACAGGATTCCTATTTGTCTATCTACAAGATCAGACAAGCCAACAGTGTCAAAAACTATCTTGTATTCCACCTACAAACGTGAAAGAACAGGAAATGTTTATATTCCTGCAATACCATGAATATGAGCTTTCCAGACGTGGATACCAGGATTCATATGAAACGTCACCCACTAGAAACGACTGCTCAGGACTGCTGGGGTATATCCCAACACAGTGTCAGACTCAAAGTTCCATGGTGATTGCGTTGGATGAGAACACTGGGCAGACAGAAGTCTTCCCTGTCTACTTCCACATGTCCTGAAGGCCAGGTCTGTGGAAAGTGATGCTGTGTCCCCACGTGATCCAAAAAGACAAGATGGAACATGACACTGCCATGAATTAGCACAGCCCTGGGCCCTCATTGGATGAGGAAAGAGGGGAAGAGGTGAAGACTGTGGCTTTTCCCAGTTAGAACAATTAGATTCTCAAGGACCTCAAGAGATCTGCCAAGGAAAGAGACATGGGGAACAGGTTTGAACTAAAGATACAGACTTTACTCTTTGGCCTCCAGCTCTGATTATAGCTGAAGGGATTATTACAGAACCATAATAATTATTTTCACTCATCATTCTTAAGATGAGGGAAATGCTTCCATTCTTAAGATGTAGTGACAGATACTCTCCATATATAATTTTTATTACTGAAGAAAATGATTTAACATTTCTTAAAAAAACAAAACAACCACCAGGATCTGTTCAGTAAATTAGACATTAGGGGAGAGTACAGTTAGGAAGATAAATGTTTGTTGCGAAAGCAAAACTGCTAAGCATTGTAAATAACACTTCCTGGAGGGGTATTAAATGCTCCATCAGAAAACACCAGGACTCTTGATTTAGAACCTGCTTTACCAAATCCATAATAATTGAATGAGGTTTTCTAAAACCTGCAACTTAGTCAATAATAATCCAGACCCTGTTGTGCTGTCAAAGGGAATCCATTACAAGCTGCTGGCATCCTCATTATGCCATACACAGACAGTGACTCAGCCTGCTTTTTTCTTTAAAGTCCTAGAGAAAGAGAAGGAAACTAAGTTCTAAAGGCAGTAAGCCTAAATCTTCTACTAGCTGGGGTGGTAAAGGACTCTTTGATCTGGCAAAGAATCACATATGAATCAGTGGAGATAGACATAACTTGTGGCCCTTATCTACCCGAGTGAACAGCAGAGTGAGTTCTTCCTCTTAAGATGGTTGGTTAGCCAGGGATGATTTGTTTTGCTCTTTATGCTCCTACCAAGAATTTAGTGTCTAATGCTATTCTCAAAGCTTCTTATCTATCTCTGTACTTATCCCCTAATTATTACCCCCAAGCTATACTCACTCCTAGTTCTTGTTTTACAGCTTCTCTTTCTGGCTAGCACCTCCTATTCTAAATCTGTGATTCATAGATGGGATTCATTCGCCTTCTACTTTCACTGTATTTGCCCATAACTCCACTATCATTTCCCAATATCCTACAATCACTATCATAATAAAAAATTCCTAAACCAAGTGTGGTGATGTGTGTCTGTAAAAGCAAGTACTTGAGTAGAAAAAGCTAGCAGACAACACCCAATAACCAGTCCTTATGCTTAAGCCCTCGTATTGGCACCGAAAATAAAGCACTGAGTTTATGGAAGGTAAGTCTATAACACTGGGTTTCCATTTCATTGATTGTGTCTTGAATCAGTTAATAGGGTATCCCTCCAATGATGTACAACTGAGTTGAATTCCTGAGGTGAATTCAGATATATCTGTAATTTTCCTGTTTGCTTAATTTTCATATGTCTTTTGTATAATGGTAGTTATTGTGCCATGGTCAGCTTCCTCTGCGGATGTGTTTCAACAAACTGATGCCAAGACAATATGATATGTGCTCTGATTTACTAAACATTAAACCTTAGCCTTCTATATTGACAATATTTGAGTCATTTACATTACTCTAAAATTGGGCCAAGTCATTTCAGTGTCACTTTTATAACAAAAGTCTTAAAAAAGAAAAAAAAACTTGGAAACAAGAGACTTATCTTTGTGATTGTTGTTCTCAGTGTAGTTATTTTTTTCTCTTTTTCCCCCTTTATGGTTAATCTCATGTGGTTACTGTATTTGACTTTGTTATCTTGTATATTGTATATATGTTTATTTGAAATAGGGAAGGGAAGGGGGGAAAACAAGATGATTGGGAAGGGGTGGGGGGGAGGAAAAGGGGACAAAAACATGAGAAGTGGTATTGATGTTCGAAAAGTAAAGCACCCACTACCTGACAAATGTAATTGTAATCCCTCTATACATTACTTCAACAATAAAAAAGAAAAAAAAACTGAACATGAAAAAAAAAACCTACCTGGAACTCATTTGTTTTCAGTTTGAAAAATCCTTTATATGCTCCATATCACCTAACAAAGAAGCATGAAGGCTAAATGTAAATATATTGAATTGAACTTGACTCACTGCCTTACTAGTTAAAAATACAAATGCTCAATGAAAAACATACACACTTTTCCACAGGGGAAAATACTTAATTAATATATTAGAAAATTTATCTCCTTGTGATAAGTCACGTGTACACAAAAATAACAATAAGATATTATTTTTTATTTGCAAAATACTGAGATTCTTTGAATGTTCGTTCAAATGAAGATAAGGCCAATATCCTTGAATGCTAGAAAGCTCATTAATACCTGTTAGGGTTTAGAGATGAAGTCTCCCCCAGTGTTATGATGACATTACTGTCCCCATTTCAGCAGTGTTCACGGGTGATTGTGCAGTGAGGATTCTAATCTTATTCACGATGTCAGGGGAGAGGGGACACACACCATGTGTGCTGGTACTGGGGCTTGACCTCAGAGCCTAGCAGTCTCACTTAGCTATTTGCTCAAGGCTGGTACTCGAACACTTGAGCCAAAGCTCCACTTTCAGCTTTTTGTTGGTTAAACAGATGTAAGCATCTCACAGATTTTTCATCCCCAACTGGCTCCAAGTCAGAATTTTCAGTGCCTGGGCACTGGTAGCTAATGCCTGTAATGCTGGTTACTCAGGAGGCTGAGATAGGAGGATTGTGCTTCAGAGCCAGCACAGGCAGAGAAATTCAAGTGACTCATCTGTGATTAAGCAGCAGAAAACCAGAAGTAGAAGTATGGTTCAAGTGGTAGTGAATCAACTGAGAGCAAAACTCCAAGCACCAAGCCAAGCACTGTACTGGAAGTTCCAATATGATAGATGCACAAAAGAAAAAAAAATACCCAGGAGCGGTGGTTCACACCTGGAATCCTAGCTACTCAGGAAGCTGAAATCTGAGTATCACAGTTCAAAGCCAGCCTAGGCACTAAAGACAGTGAGACTCTTATCTCCAATTAACCTAGAAAACCAGATGTGGGGCTGAGGCTCAAGGGATAGGGTGGTAGCCTTGAGCTGAAGAGCTTAGGGACAATGCCCAGGCCCTGGTTTAGGGTGGTATCCTTGAACTGAACAGCTCAGGGACAGTGCCCAGGCCCAGAGTCCAAGCCCCACAACTGACCAAAAAAAAATTTTTAAACCAGCAAACGTATAGAATTCCAGCATTGTTTTAAGCCCTCTGCAGGTATTAAATCACAGTCTTCTGACATAAGTATTATTACTGCTAGTCTCATTTATACATGACTTAAAAGAGACAGCAAAATTGAATAACCTGCCCAAGTAATACAACTAATGAAACCAGGATTGAAATTTAGACACCTAAGGTCTGGAGTTTGTGATCTTAGTCATCAGACTCTACTAACTCTGGGAAAAGCAAAGTATTTTTTTAAAGGAAAGAAAAAGAGTATGTTTGTTTCTTATTGCTACTTAATAGATAACTACAAACTCCATGGCTTAAAATAACACAAACATATTATTTTTCAGTTCTAGAGTCAAGGATATGAAATACATCTATAGAGTGGCACTTCCTTTGGGAGACCCCAGGGAAGAATCCCTTTGTTCATATTTTTAAGTTTTTAAAAACTAGCCACATTCTGTAACTCTGAGCTTCTTCCTTCATCTTCCAAACCACAAACATAACATCTTTTTCCTTTCTGTCCTCTGCCTCTGTCTTTACATTTTCTTTTGATCTTATGATCTTCCTGCTTGCTTGTATAAGAGCTTTATGATTATGCAAGACTCTCCTAATAATCCTGGATAATCTTGCCATATCAAGATTTTAATTTACTCACACCTGCAAATCCTTTTTTCATGAAGCTAATTTGTTTGTTTAGTTATATTCCTATTACCTCTAAGTAGTTGTCCAAAAGGATACCAGCCAACAAATCAGTTTATACGTACAATGCATTTTGTTTAATGTCACCCCTCTCACCATTCTCCCCCACCCCTCCCAACCCATTCCCTCCCGCCAATTTTCTTAGTTTTACAGGATAGGCATTGAATATTATGATGATCTTCTTCCCCATCTCCTGCTCCATATAAGGTAATATGTTTTCAAGTGTTGGCTTTGGGACATGAACATTTTGGAAGACATTAATACAGACTACCATAGAAAGCAAAGAGGGAAGAAAAAAAGAGGGGAAAATGTCTCCCTGTTTCACTCTATTCATATATAACTATTGAGTCTATTTTTCTATGGAAGAAATAGAAAGAGGTTGAAGTTATTTTAATCTTCCATGCTCTCTAAGCATGAAATTCCAGAAAATAAGTAGGGGGTAGGTGTAATGAAATCCATCAAAACTGGAAATGTGAGGGGAAAAAAATAAGGTAATTTTAGCACCTGTGAAATGCCCAGAGGATATTCTAATATAATTAGTTCTATCTGGATAATTATTTTAAAATTTCTCTGGGTCTTATGTGCCTTGTGTCACTAGCTAGTAATAGTCAATCAGGAAATTGTGCTTGGGCCAGTATGGTGTTGTACACCTGCAATCCTAGCACACAAGAGTTAGAAAAATCATGAATTCAAGATAAGCCTAGACTACATAATCAGATCCTATTACAAAAAAAGAAAAAGTAAAGAGCTTATTCAAAATCAGTAGTAGAGTAGTGTTCGAATCCTAAAGAATGAGTCAGGTAAACTCTACAGGAAGGAATAGGAGATACACTAGGCCTCGTTGGCACAGGTCGAAACTTTCTTAATAAGGACCAAGAATCACAACAAATCAGAGAAAGGCTGGATAAGTGGGACTGCATTAAACTGCTGAGATTTTGTATGGCAAAGGACATAGCTAGTAAACTAATCAGGAAACCTACAGAGTGGGAGAAGATCTTCACCAACCAAACAACAGACAAAGGCCTCATATCTAAAATATATCAACAACTCAAAAAATTGAATCACTCCAAAACTAACCTCCAAAGTAACAACCATCCCATTAAAAAATGGGCCAAAGACTTAAAGAGAGTCTTCTCTGAAGAAGAAACAAAAATGGCCTATAGACACATGAAGCAATGCTCAACATCTCTGGTCATAAAAGAAATGCAAATCAAAACAACTCTAAGATTCCACCTCACTCCAGCTAGAATGGCCAGGATCAGGAAAACGAATGATAACAGATGCTGGAGGGGATGTGGCCAGGAGGGATCATTACTACACTGTTGGTGGGAGTGCAAACTCGTTCAACCACTATGGAAAGCAGTGTGGCAGTGCCTCAAAAGGCTAAACATAGAACTCCCCTATGACCCAGCAATTCCACTACTTGGCATTTACCCAACCACCCAGAAACAAGGACATACTAAACCCACTAGCACAACCATGTTCATTGCAGCACTATTCACCATCGCAAAGATATGGAACCAACCTAGATGTCCCTCAGTTGATGAGTGGATCAACAAGTTGTGGTATTTGTACACAATGGAATTCTATGCTGCTGTCAGAAAGAATGACATCGCCCCATTTGTTAGGAAATGGAAAGACTTAGAAAAAATCATATTAAGTGAAGTAAGCCAGACTCAAAGGAACTTAGGCTCAATGGTTTCCCTCATTCGTCATAATCAGTAGAAACCTTGGGCTCTACTAGCAGAGATTTGCAATAGAGCAAACTCTTGATACATAAGGACATATAATGTGAAGCTAATTGAAAGGACCTCCAGGATAGTGAAACAAAAGCCATATAATGAATGATTGTTGTCCTTAATGTACTATGTTGTCTCTCATCTCCTTTGCTGTCCCTTGGTTATCTCATATTGGTATAGTATCTCACTTTGTTATCTGATATATTGAATTTATTTGTATTTGGATATTTGAAATTTGATAGGGAAGGGGGGAAAACCAAGACGGATGGGGAGTGTGGGGGGGGGAGGGAAACGGGTACCAAGACATGTGAAAGGGTATCAATGTATGTGAATTAATGCACCTTCTATCTGGCAAATATCATGTAACCCTTTTACTAATTACAATAAAAAAATAAAGAAAAAAAAAGAATGAGTCAGGTTTAACTAAAAGACACAAAGAGAGCAAAGTTCAGTGAAAGATGAGAACACTGATTTTGAAGAATGAGTCAAGTAGTGGCTGAAAGACACTGGGTCCACACACAGCACGGAATGGAGCATGGCCACCTCCAAATTAAAAGGGATTCATTTGTAAATAAGGAAGAACTAAATCTAAAGACCTCTCCTCTCGGGCTATAAAGTCACTTACTTACAAAAAGAAAAGGAATCTTCTCTAAAAAGCATGGCTGGATTTCTCCAAATTTACTCAAATACAAAGCATTTGGTCACATCTTAAATAGAAACAAGTAAAGAATAAGTCAAAGGGATACATAAGCTTCCTTGATACTGTTACAATTCTGCTGTGGGCATTGATGGGCTCTTGGCAGTATTATACACACTGGATACTCCTGGAGAGCTTCACAGGGATTTCCATCAGTTGAGGAAATGCCTAAGGAACTAAGCGGATCAGATAACAGCTACTGAGGCTGCGCAAGATCAACCTGGACCGCGAAGCCAGTGTTCCCGGCTTCATATCATCTATTGCAAGGGATGAATAAAGGATCACGAAGTCCAAGTGCTGGAGTGACTAATTCTGCTGGTTGAATTGAGGAAGGTCTTAGGGGAAGGAAATGTTTGAGATGGCCTTAGGAGATGATGAGGCTTCATCAGGCAAAAGACAAGGAAGGGTACACTTGAGATGAGAGGAACACTAAGCCAAGCCACAGAAGGAGGTACATTTAAGGGTGCCGATACATTTAAGGGCTTAGGGTACCACAACACACACAGAAACTTACACAACTCTGAACCCAACAACTGCCAAAGTTCTTTTGCAAAACAACATTCTAATTTTACTTTGGTTTTCATCATGACAAAGTGATTCATTAGTTCCTATTACACATTGCAATTTCAAAACGATAAAACACTGAGGGCCCTTTATTAATTAAGAAAGCTCATAAAAAGGGGAACTTAAATCAAATCCATTCTTTCTACTCAGCAGATCCATTCGTGGCTACCCTGCATGTAACTGCTACTCACCCTGGTTTATAAGTAATAAGACCATGTGGGCTCTCAGAGTATCTCATATGTTCACCAGAACTTACTATACAGACGTCAACAGACCTAAAGTCAAGCAAAGCCATGCCTACCAGGGCAAAATCATTGGCATTTAATCAAACAACAGTTCCAGTATTTAAAGAAAACACAATCTATACATACAGCTAGCTAATTTCCAAAGTAGATATATCCCAAGTGATTGTTTTACATTCATTTCATCATTGATTTTACTTAAATAGTAAGTTTTAAAACAGAGAGGGCTTAATTTTTCAAAAATAGTATTAGAATATGTGTATGTATGTATATATGCATTCATGTATGTATATATGTATGTATGTATATATGTATGTATGTATGTACAACCCTGGGGGTTGTACATTGACCAGAAAAGAAATTCTTGTGAGAATATCATATTATCATCCAATTTTTAAAAAGCTGTAAACAAAGCTTAAAAATCACAGACAATAAAATTGAATTTAAAAACTAATAAAAATAATAAAAATAAAATAAAGTATGCCTGTCTCATCCCCAAGAAAAAACAGTGATAGAACCCAGCTACCAGTCGGGACCTGGTTGGAAAAGACTTGTGCTGAGCAATTTTCTGATTTTTCTTACCCAGCCTCAAGCCTCAAGACAGAAGGATGAATGTGGGCCAGTTGCTTAGAGAAATCCAGTTTTCTTTAAATTACAGCCCCACAGAAGCCACAGAGACCCAGGAAAAATGGAAATGAGTATTGTCAATTCCAGTGGTCAGACTGGACCCTGTGTGGCCATCAGACAGGAAGTCTCCATTCTGTCCCCATAGATATTGTTTGTGATGAGTCTTGACTCCATGGACCAGTTTGCTGTAGCTTCTACCGAGCTCACTTTTGTCTTCATCCTTTGTGATGCAGTCTATGGCCACATAGAATCTACTAGAGTGAGGGAGCATTTAGAGTTTTGCTATTTAGTTGATATTTCTCTGTGATTCATTTTGCACACTGAACAATTTGTCTACCCCTTCAGGCAAAACAATATGGACAGTATTTGACCACAAAACATGAATAAATAAAACAGAAATTTATGTTAATAGGGCTTCCCCCCTGTGAGTCAGTTGTAACAGGTAATTTAAGCCAGGTAATTTAAACATGTCAACAGGATGCAGAACCTATTTCAAGGCAGGGTTTTGATTTGGCTTTAAACAAAGAAAAGAATTTCAGCACTTGGGTATTCAAATTCCATAAAAGTGTTTTTAAAGTATTCAGTTACACAGTTGAATACTGTGTAATTATATCTCAACTCCATATAAACATATTCATTTCTTAATAAGAAAATCATAGTACCTATGATATATCATATTTTTTATAGAAAATAAATGAGTTCTATCAACACATACTACTGAACTAAAGTAATGTCGCTTCGGTTACAAGTATCTATAAATTCTGAATAAAAAAAGATTTAAAAAATAACAATTCTGCTGGGCATGGTGGTACATACTTATTTTACAGGAGGTGAGACAGGAAGACCATGAGTTTAAGTCCAAGCTAAGCTACATAATGAGACCTAATCTGAAACACAAACATGTGAGTAAATCTATAACTGGATGTACAATGTCAAAACTGCAAAACACCAAAAGGAGAAAATTTTGAGGTTAAAAAGAGACATATTTCGAGGCCCAGAGTTTGGCCTAGTGGTAGAGTGCTCGCCTAGCATGCACGAAGACCCAGGTTCGATTCCTCGGTACCACATACATAGAAAAAAGCCGGAAGTGGTGCTGAGGCTCAAGTGATAGAGCTCTAGCCTCGAGAAAGTCCAAGGACAGTGATCAAACCCTGAGCTCAAGCCCAGGACTGGCCAAAAAAAAAAAGAGAGAGAGAGACATCTTTCTTTTAAAAAGAATTATTGAAATTATAGCTCATATCTTCCTTTTTGTCCTGGTGTTTGTTGGTTGGTTTTTGGAGACAGTGACTCTGTATAGATCGGATTACCCTGGAACTCTGTGTAGCTCATGATGGAACTCAAACGCATGATTCTCCAGCCTTAGCTTCTGAAGTGCTAGGATTACAGAGCTCTACCACCATGCACAGTTTACAGAACACATTTTTTTTTACCATTTAAATCTTTATTAATGTCAATTTTTAAAAACAAGCATCCGTGGCAATGGGAGAGGGGAGGTTAGAGGAGGAGGCAAGGATGGGAGAAGTTATTCTCTACTGGTAGTAAAGTTCCAGGTTTACAGAACACATTTTAACAGCAACCAGAAAGGTCAGAAACAAGTAAAATCATATTCAAAGGACTGAGTGAAGGTAATTTTCAACTTAGAATTCTTTATCAAGCTTAACTATCATTCAAGAATGAAATCAAGCATGAAAATACAGTGTAAACTACTAACTCAATTATTTTTTTTCACGCATGACACAGTCAAGTGATAATATTTTGGCTACAGCTAAATAAATTAGTGCCCAGATATTGCTACATATATTATTAAAATAAATCTATCTTGCCACAAAAAAAGAACAAAGGTAAAATCAGAAAAGAATAAGAAATGCCATGTACAAGCTCTCATAGAATGAAAGAAAATTGCTGAAAATAGCAACTCCTATAATCAATGTTGATAAATGTGTATGTAAAAATTTACAATATTTCATTCAGAGAGTTTAAAAATTAGAGATTAAGTGGTAGGTAGGCTAGGAAAGACAAATACCACATTCTCTTTCCTATACGGAATCTAGACCTAAAAGGTATACCTAAATACAAAGAGTGAAAGACATAGAGTAAGTAATATAAAAACTCATTGTACCAACATAGGAAGAAGATATAAGGAAATTCAATAAATAATAGGAGCCGTAAGGGAAGAAGGAGCAATAGAGGAGGTTAATCCTGATTGAAACATAATACATGTGTGAGGTATCATGGTGTAACTTCTTTATACAATTAATACATACAAAAAAGAATGATAAGAATGCTAAACAAGTTGTGTGTGCATATGTGTGGGGGGGGTCAATAGTACCAGAGAGGGGGGGAGGAAGGAAGGAGAATGAAAGAGGGTGAATATGATTGCTTTATATTCATGTATAAAAATAGAACTATAAGCTAGGCACTGGTGGCTCATGGCTGTAATACTAGCTACTCAGGAGGCTGAGATCTGAGGATTACAGTTTGAAGTGGTTAGTTATTACCAACTAACCACTAAAAAGCCAGAAGTAGAGCTTGTGGCTCAAGTGGAAGAGTGCTGGCCTTGAAAAGAGCAGCTCAGGGGCCGGGAGTTTGGCCTAGTGGTTAAAGTGCTTGCCTAGCATGCATGAAGACCCGGGTTCAATTCCTCGGTACCACATACATAGAATAAAGTCGGAAGTGGTGCTGAGGCTCAAGTGGTAGAGCTCTAGCTTTGAGAAAGTCCAAGGACAGTGCTCAGGCCCTGAGCTCAAGCCCAGGACTGGCAAAAAAAAAAAAAAAAAAGAGCAGCTCAGAGACAATACCCATGTCCTAAGTTCAAGCCCCAGGATTGACACACAAAAAAACTATATATACATATATATACACATATATGTTTATATTTTGATAAAATATATATGTATACACACAATAAAATCTAAAGAAAGTGTTTTAAGAAGAGGAGAAAAGAAGAATGATGGAGGGTGAATTTGATGGAAGACATTATATGTATAGATGTAAAATCACAATGGTATGTACCTGTATAATTAATGTATGTTTTTAAAAAGTAGTCATTTTAATGAAGTTGAGAGTTTCCTAGACTTTTATGACCCAAGTCTTAGGCAATTCTCAGACCTTCTTTCCCAGTTCCTCTAATTAAATCCTAGGTGACTCCCAATATCATAATTTTATACCATTATTGTAAAATTTGAGAAATGTATACCCTCTTTTTCAAAGAAAAATATTCTCATAAGCTCATACTGTTAACAGATTACTTTCATTAGAATGCTACTTAAATATAAATGCCAATGTAAAACTAGATACAAGTTCCACACTGCTGAATTATTATACCAAAACAAATTCATAAATTAAAAATAAATACCAAACCAACCCAGTTTGAATCAACAAGATTAATCTAACATGACAATTTCTGTTATTTTTGCTAAAATTATATTACAGTTAAAAACAACAGGCTTCCCATAAGTTCAGCCAGCAGAGAACACAAGAGACATTTTGAAAAGCTGGAGGTAGGAAGAAGTGATGGTGTTTGTTCTGTTTTTCCTGGTTTTGGTCCAGCAAAGCAGCTCTTCCCTCCCTGTTCCATCTTTCTGTTGATGCACTCAGATGCTCTGGTTTCCTGCTTCTATTAACACTACTTCCTCTCTCAACAATCCCCTGCTGCTGATGGGCTATGCCACTAACCTCTTTGTTGCCTTCTCTTCCTCTTTATGTTTCTCAATCTCTCTCAATACTTTTTTCTTTTTTTTAACTTCCTTATACTAAATCCCCTTTATTGAAGTATCTGGCATGAGCTCTCGTTTGCTGACTGACTTGTACACATAATACAGGTCAAACATAAAGGTAGAAAGAATTAGAATCATCAGCACAAAAATAATCTATTTCTTCTTTCAACTACTTATATTGTATGCCAATTATTGTACTCTTACCTGCCTAAAGTAAGCCAAAAGAAGTCTGCCAAAATTTGTCTTACTACTATATCACATAGAAGTTGGTTATTTCCCAAATTTTGATGACTTTTTGTGTCAGCAAAAGAGATTCAACCGGAAGTTTTTATTTCACCCAGGGAAAGCACCAAAGTGATAAATGAAGAGCTGTCTGTAGGAGATAGCCTAGCTATCAAGAGCTAGCCTAGCCATCTAAGATGCCTTACTACCATCTTTCCAAAGCATCCAATAACTTAAAAGAGAAATCAAGACCTTGATTTCCTTTGAGAACTGATGAGTGAATTAGGGTCACTTATTCTGTTGGTCCAGCCTGTCGTGCCCTTAACATTACGTGATTTGCTTGGATTTCATTCTAGACAATCAGGAAACTGTTAATGTTTACAGTAAAATAGGGAAGGGAGGAAAGAGAGAGCTGATGGATGGGGATGGGGATTAAAATCAGACAGTACTTCTCCAGGATGAATTAGGATGAAAGAAAATAATTTCTGATAGAACTTCCACTATTTCAGTTGGGTGCAGTAGTTCACGCCTATAATCCTAGCTACTCAGGAGACTGAGATCTGAGGATCCAGGTTCAAAGCCAGCCTGGGTACTAAAGAACATGAGACTCTTATCTCCAATTAACCACTAGAAAATGAGAAGTGGGGCTGTGGCTCAAGGGGTAGGGCAGCAGCCTTGAGCTAAAGAGCTCAGGGACAGCACCCAGGCCAAGCTCAAGCCCCATTTCCCAGAAAAAAAAAATTGCTCTGAGCTCAGACCCTAGGACTGGCAAAAAAAAATAATAATAATGTATATAGGTAAATACCTAATTCTTTGGCATTATCCAGGGGTTACTTCATGAAAAAATATCTAATAAATGTGGGTTATACGTAAAGTTTCTTGTTATCTTGTTACCAGAAGCTAGGCTTCTGGGGAACAAATCTAATCTGCTGAGCAATTTCTGTTTCAACACTTTTGATCTCCTCATAGTCAGTTCTACAACTGTTTCTGTCACTATTCTAAGGCTTTCAAATCAAGCATATATCCCTATATGAAAGACAGATATATCTGCTTCTAGCAACACAGCATTCAATATTGCTTTCATAAGATCTGAAACGTAGCCTTATTTCAAGGAGTAATATATATTCAGCAACTTGCTGCTTAAAAAAATCTCTAAATGTATCATCTTGCCCAAGTGATACAACTTCAGAGGACCCACTAAAGAGAACTCTGACCACAATGTCAAAGCCTAAATAGATATAAAAATGAAATATTCTGTTGGGTACTGGTAGTTCATGTCTAGTTACTCAGGAGAATGAGATCTAAGCATCACAGTTCAAAGCCAGCCCAGGCAGGAAAGACCATGAGATTCTTGTCTCCAATTAACCAGGAGCTGTGGCTCAGGGGATAGAGAGCAAGCCTTGAGCATGAAATCTCAGAAAGAATTCCCAGCCCCTAATATCAAGAACCAGGATGAGTGTGTATGTGGAGGGGGGGAAGATGGATGGAGGGAGGAGGAGGGAGAGGAAAAGGGAAGACAGAAGAAAAGAGAAAAGAAGGGAGAAACAGAGAAGAGGGAAAGAGAGGGAAAGAAGGAAGGAAGGAAGGAAGGAAGGAAGGAAGGAAGGAAGGAAGGAAGGAAGGAAGGAAGGAGAGAAAGAGAAAGAAAGAAAGAAAGAAAGAAAGAAAGAAAGAAAGAAAGAAAGAAAGAAAGAGAGAGAGAAAGAGAGAAAGAAAGAAAGATTGATTCTTAATGAAGTGTAATTTATTTAAAGATATTAAAGATACAGTATAGCAATGCCTTTGACAAGTGTGTGGATTCTGAGAACAGAGGAAGATTTCATCAAGCTCAGTGAAAGGGGAAGTGAACTCAAATTAGCCATTATGGAGATTGCAATCACTCAGTTAAAGATCACATGGCTGGTTTTGCAGCTGAGAAATTGATCCACCCAAAATCATGCACTGGCTTAATAGCAGAACTCAAAGTATTTCCACAGCACTCCTATTTCATGATTCTTTCTTTCACTCTATTATCACTTCCATGGTTATTTCTTGCCATCCTCTTTTCTATCTGTCTTACACAAGAGGACCAAGGCATTTCAATGATTGTTCTGGACTCTCTTTTCCCCTTCCTGCATTCTTCCCACAGGAGAGGGCTCTGTATTCCCAACTGCGGGGTACCAGGAGTCCTTTTTATCATCGCAATGTGTGGGCTGTCAGTCTCTAAATATTATATTCCATTTATTTGTTTGGTAGAGGAAAAATCAATTATGGAACAGTTCTCCATGTGGAGAGATTCTCAGGCTGACTCTATTTTCAAGAGCATGTAACCACAGAAGTGCAGAATTCTAGAGAATAATAGAACTTCGGCCTCATCCAGGGTAATTATTTACCATTTTATAGTCATAAAATTTTTTGAAATCAACCATGAAAGCTATCAAAACTTGCCCCAGAAAAAAATATACATACAAGGATATATCTGCTGTTAGATATACAAAAGTTCATGCAAACACCTGAATGCCGTATTACCACTGTCCTGGAGGCAATTCCTGTATCATGGAATTAGACCCTTTTTCCTTGACTAAGAAGGAATATGTAAGGCCCTAAGAGGAACATATTTTCTGAGCATAGAGCCAGTTAATGAAAGAAATAGTACCAGAGCACAGGATTCTTCTTTCTGAACCAGTACCATACTATGAAATAACAAGTGGCTTCATATGCCCTGTCACCTAACCTAAGACACATTTGAAGTGACAAAGTGGCCTGTTAATTAAACTAAGATACCAGATGAAACAAGTCGAATCTTGGCTGGTCTACCTGGATACATGGTTACTTGAGCCACACCCAAATCAGAAAGGCTCTTGAGTCCAATACTTCTTTAAGCCAGAAGGCCAAAACTTTCAAGAAAGGAAAAATATGACTTTACAAGCCAATCTTTATATCTTTATTCCTTACTAATTTAAAAACACCAAACTCCTACCACCTAACATGAGCTCTCAATAAATGCATATTACATACCTCATGATTATGATACACAAAGCAAAGGATTTTTCCTCTAGCAACAAGATTTAAATTTTCTTCTGTTTTCTCAAAGGGCATCTCAATCAATTTTAGGTTTTATCAGTAGCACAATAATGAACATCATAACTTTCTCTTTGTTGCAATGTGCGAAGTCAGATTTGCTCCTGAGGTTTTGACCATTTTGGTCTGGCTATGCAGAGAAAGGCAAAAGAATATTGATTTCATTGCAAAGAATGTCCCTACAGGTCTAAATAATTCATATCAGTCTCAATTTTCAGATATCATCTCTAGCAGTAGGCATGTTATAGGGAAAAAAGACCCCAAGCTCCCAGTGTTTCCTTTCAGTCAAAGAGAACCAACTCACTCCCCCAGCTCATCGGCTGGGCTTTCTTCTGAAGTGTCAAGTGCCTGAATCCATGCATCCTCTTGTTCTGCAAATGTTGATATCAAGACTTTCAAAGTCTGTTTCTTAACTTGTGGATGCTTTAACTGTCTCAGCAGAACTCCCAGTTGTGAATTACACTGCAGTCTACCTTGGGACTCATCAGATATGTGTTGAGATTACATAGAGAACTTTGAAAGAAAAAAGTTTCGAGTGGCTTCTCCTAATAATTCTGATTCATGGATTTAGATGTGGGCCCAGGCGTGGACCTGTTTTTTTAATCTTCTAGCTGGTTCTATTATGCAGTCAGTTAACCACTGCCTTAGAGAAAATCTAAAGGGACTTCATACACAAGCAGGGTCTATGATATCCCTCTCCCCACTGAAAGCTCAAGGAGAATGCTGTGACTGGATACTAGCTTCTAGGAAGGATGAAACGGACAGAAAGACAATGTATGACCAGGTCTGATCAGGTCACCAAGTAAAGACATAGTCCCTAGGGTTCCAAAAAAAATGGGATCAATTGCCAGGAAGGGCCAAGGTCACCTTAAAGTTCCATAGCGCCCATAATTGTGCTGTTTTCTCTAAGGTCTAGGAAGGATTTTATTTAAGTATAACAGAATCAAATTAAGGAGAAACAGAAAAATCAAGAAGCATTTCCTGCTTCTCATGCAGAAAATAGGAGTTAACAACCCCCTGATCACACTGTTCTTTTGTGACGCCTCTTTCCTGCCACACCAGCAATGAACTTACCTCTGCTCCTTTCTGCACATCACTAATGTCCTTAGAGGCTCCTCCTCAAGTCTGGGTTTTTAGCAACTATATGGAGTGAAGGAAAGACATGCACATCAGAATATACCTTGTAAAGGGGGGCTTGTTCCTCTCCAGGTTGAGCTATCTTGCCAGATGACTCCTTGACTTCCCCTGTGCTGGGTCCATGTGTCAAAAGCCACATACCATCGTGGGGATACACATCAGTACATTCCTGGGAGACTAGATAGCTTTAAATAGGCATATCTGCACATAGAACTTCCAAGCCAAACTAAGCATGTTTGTGGCATTAACAGCAAAGTTGCTCTGAGGCGCATATTAATGTCTGAAGACCATCTCACCTTCATTTCTAAATCAAGGCACATACAATGCCAGAACTGGTAGAAATCTGACTTAAATCATGTTTTGCATACTTCCTGATTTCTCCCTGCTATATTTCATTAAGTATACCTAAGCATCAGAAGCCCACAGGAATGTATAGACCTTCTACTGCTCAGGTTCTTTACTATGGCAGTCACTGCTTTTCTGGTACCTCCTGGGTTGATGTGAAATGCTGATTCTCCTTCTGAGATTCTGCAATTTCTGGGGTACTGCCTTAGAAAAAGATTGCTGGTTTTTGCCTTTTAAGATAAGAGCAAAAGTTCCTTCCTTTGTTCATCTTCCAACAATAAATACTTCATTAAAAGAGGCTTTATCTCCTCTCCTTCCTATTCCCACCATCCCAGTGAAGTCTGGAATAATTCAGCTTAACACTGGGCCCTCCTGGAGTTAAATTAAATCATCATCTATGCTAGTAGACATTGCTGCAGCCATTTCTTCTAAAGAAAGAATGTGTCAACAGAAGAATCATATAGCAAATCCAAGCACTGTAAAGCAAACAGTGTTTCTAGCTGTGATCAGAAACTCAGCTTCTGAGTCAGAAGTACTCAGGGGTGTCTGCATGGGCTAGATGAAATCTAGCAAGGCTTCCAGATACCTGGATGGAGAGAGAGTGATGATCGTCGCAGGAAGAACCACCAGGACTTGGGTTAGAATACACACTTCTCTGCATTCATAAACCAGGTTCTTCCCTTTGCTGCCTTCTAATTGAATTTGCAAATCCATCTGCAAGTCTGTTTTACTGGGTATTTTAATGTATGTACTCCCAAGAATCAGGCTAAACAAATGTTTTGGGGGCTTTTCATAGCCAATAAGTCTTCATTTGGTTTTCATGCCTACTCTCCCCCATGTCTGTGAGGCACTTGATTCATGGTATCCTGTTAGGCTTTGTCTTAGAACTTTCCCTTAGAACTTGTGGGCAGGTGAAGGACACTGCTGGTGTGCCAGTAACAGCTTGGAAGTAAAGAGCATGGAAATGACAAATCTACTTTTTGTAACAGAAATATTGTGAAGATAATCCTGAACAACAAGTATGATGATCCTGAGTTTCTTGGATCACTACCCAGAGATGTCTTCAAATTATATACCCAGCATATTATACAGGGGTACCAAAGTATCTCATGTCCAAAAGAATATCAGTCTATAATGCTCATTCCATGAACAGTCAAGCTACAGAACTGAAGGTCAGATGAATGATCAAGGTCTTAAACAAAATGAAACTTAGGGCAGGGACATACACCATGGTGACAAGATAATGAATATGTTGGCTCAAAGGTCAGAACTAGAGTTCAGTTACCAGAAGTAGAGCGTAAGTCTAGAGTGGAGCATGTCACCTGCATTGCAGGACTTGTAATTCCTCCAAAAGGCAAAGTTAACATTCAACAAAATAGGGGCCAGGAGTGTGGCCTAGTGGTAGACTGTTGGCCTAGCGTGCACAAAGACCTGGGTTCTATTCCTCAGTACCACATACACAGTAAAAGCTGGAAGTGGTGCTGTTGCTTAAATGGTAGAGCACTGATCTTGAAAAAGCCCAAGGACACTGACCAGGCCCTGAGTTCAAACCCCCAGGATGGCAAAAAAAAAAAGTACCAGGAAATGGTGCTTGAAAGGGTTGGGGTGGGGATCAAGGAATAAAAGGTAGAGAAATGAAGAGGAAAAGTGAGGGAGAATGCAGTTAAGAATTCAATGTATGGGACTTACACAACGGAATTTTACATAGATGTTAGAAAGAATAACAGTATGTCATTTACAGGGAAATTGATGGACCTAGAGAAAAATCATGTTAAATGAGGTAAGTCAAGCTTAGAGACAAACATCACATGTTTTCTCTCATATGCAAAAGGCAGATCTGAAATACACTGGGACACAATAAGCCACACAGCACACTAGCCATTCACACACAGAGAGACCAAAGGAACCTGCTCTTAGGGGAGGAACACAAATGCTTATGTGCCTCTGATCTTATAAATAACATTTATGAAAAGACACCTCAGGAAACAGAAATGAGAAGTTTTCCCTTGGTTGTTGTTTTTGTTTTCTATTCTCTTTTTCATCTTTCTTTGCATTACTTTTTTTGTTTTTTTTATTAAAGAATTTATTAAGGTTGGTTTTTACATCATATTTCAAATGATGTATTTAACAAACAAATATTCAAGAAGGGAATCTCTATATATAATCACTGGCACTTAGATTTTAGAACATAATTAAAATTAGGCTGAGGGTTTGTATGTCATAGATACATATTAATCTATGTAATAAAACATTATGACTATAGAGTCATAGATTTTTTTTTTCAAGGCAGCAACTCATTTATCCAGGAAGTCCATTCAGCTAATATAGGATGCAGGAGCCTATCAGCACAAAGGTGGGCAGGGTCGGGGGAGGTACTCTCATTGAGGACCATTCAGCTAACATACTCTCATTGAGGAAGTAGGATGCATGTGCTGTCCCAGAGGGTGGAAGGGTTCAATCCCAGAGGTGGCCTTACAAACCACAGCCACGCCTTCCAACCAGGCAGAGGGCACCATCTCAGCCAGGTGCGGTCCCAAGACCAGGGAATGAGCACTGGACCACAAGCTAGGCCTCCTTTTAGGTTTCCATTTCCCTGATGTAATGTACCCCACACATATCTAGTCATGTTTATAAAGAAATAAGTGAACTGTGTAGAGTCATAGATTTTTATGTCTATGTACTTGTGTTTAGATTTCCAGTACCTTGTCCATAGCATTGGGTACACAAATATTGAGTCCTGGCTCTTGAGTCTTTGTGAGGATAGAAGGGTATGGAATGGAGGGACAAAGGGAGAACAAATGGCACATTGGTGCTCACTAAACTCTGTGTTGAGAATGAATTTACAATTTGTGGATAGGGTCAGGAGGGGAAAGTGGAAGACAGCAAAGAAAGGGGTGACATTTCCAAAAAGAAATGTATTGTGGGGGGAGAGGGTCAGTCATGAGGCTTGGACTCTGGGCTGGGCACTGTCCTTGAGCTCTTCAACTCAAGGCTACTGCCCTACCCTTGAGCCAAGCCCCACTTCCCTGTTTTCTAGAGGTTAATTGGAGATAAGAGTCTCAGATCCTTTTGTGTCCAGGCTGGCTTTGAACCTGGATCCTCAGATCTCAGCCTCCTGAGTAGCTAGGATTACAGGCGTGAGCCACAGCGCCCAGATAGAAATGTATTCTTTACCTAACTGTAACTTCTCTACATATTACCTTTAAAATAAAACAAAAACTTATCATGTCCAAGTGTAAATTTTTTGTCTTTTGCTATCCATTTGATTTACTTGTGGATCTATAGGTATGTTCTAATGATTATAAGTGAAGGAAAGCATGCAACCTATGTTTCTTTGGGTCTGGCTTACTTCATGTAATATGATTTTTTCCATTTATTTACAAATGGGACAATGTCATTCTTTCTGATGAAAACATAAAATTACGTTGTGTATATCTACTCCATTTTCTTGATCCATTCATCCACTGTGTTGATTCCATATCTTAGCTATGGTAAACAATGTTGCAATTTAAAAAATTTAAAGAATTCAAATGGCAACTCCTTTGTACAGCTACTTAAAGATAATTTTTAAATGAATAAATTCCCACCAGAGACAGGTCTGGTCCTATAGTCTGAAGCATGGCCTAAGTTGCACTCAGGGGTGAAGTTTAAACAAGCAAGGAATGGAGAACAGGAATCTGGCATTCACAGTGCTACTTTTCTGCAATGACACAGCCCTAGACCCTCTGCTCAGCCTAAGCTGCCAAGTAGAAAGGGCAGCAGGGAAGAATGAAGGAAGTTAGAGGAAGGGCGATACCATCATAGACTTGGCACACTGCTCCTGTATGGATTGGCATAAAGGGGTGGAGGAGAAAGAGAGACAGAGACAGAGACAGAGACAGAGACACACAGAGAGAGACAGAGAGAGAGACTGAGAGATAGAGATAGAGACAGACAGACAGTGCATTACATTTGTTTGTTTACTTCCTCATGGCAACTTACAAACTCAGCCAAATACAGATAAAAGCTAAGTGCATGAAATGGTTTCCTAACTTCCTGACTCAGAAATGTTACTAAGTACATTCATCACGGTGTAGGCAGATGGAGAGAGAATCTTAAGATCCACCTAACATGCCTCAGACTTCCCTGAGCCCTGCCACACAGAACTCTCTTCCAGAGGTCACCAGGGTGTGCTCCCTTGCTCAATATTTTCTAGAATGAGCCAGTGGAAAAAATCTACTCATCTTCCTCATGTCTCCTAAACTTCAAGGAGCCAAGGATACCCGGTGGTACTCAGTTAAAATGTATGCCTTATTGATGGATGAGTTACTCCCTTTCTCTCCCCTCTCTTCAATTCTCTCTGCCTTTCTTCTTTTCCTTTACTACTGAGAAACAACTAGAGTTCTCTAGGATTTAAGATAATACTATAGATTTTGTGTGTATGCTTCTCAGGGGCTGGGACCAAAATCAGCAAAGAGGGCCTGGATGGAAGACAGGAAAGATTAATCACATATTCTGAAATTGATTTTCAATCGATTTTTAGAAATTTTCTGATGCCAGTGGACATGACCTGATGATGTGTGTAGCCGTTAGCTATGGGTAATGTAATTAATTCTTAATGAGTGTTTTTATGTGGTCCCAGAGTGAGATTAATCATCCTCACTCCTGAATTTCAGTTATGCTTGAAAAAACTGGTTTAGAGCAGGCAAGTAGAAGTTATGGGACAACTGTAGAATAGAGCAAATCCATATCAGATTATGTCAAGGAGCTTAGCACAAAGCTCAACAGGACTTGTCATCAAACTTCACCAAAAAAATTTAAATGTCCCTTCTTTTCCTTTTGAAACTGACCTTTACTGAATGTACACCTCACAAACTTCATTTTTAAAAATTCAGACTGAGATAAATACAGTGATGTACCCCTGTACTTCCAGTAACTCAAAAAATGATATAGAGATTCCCTTCTTGAATACTTGTTTGTTAAACATGACATTTGAAATAGGATGTAAAAATTTTTTTAAGTTGAATATGAAAAATCACTTGAGCCCAGTAGTTCAAGGCCAGCACAACTTTGTCTCAAAGCAAACAAAACAAAAAAATCTTTATTTGGTAAGGCTATAAATTACCAAAAGAAAGAGAAAACAAATCAACAATTCCATTTCTTTACCCCCTGCCTGATTTCATTGTTTTGGTATATTTCTTTTGTTTTTTTTTAATTAATCTACTTACTGGTTTTTTTGTTTGGCTTGGTTTTTTTTATATTTTTTAGTTTTGCTTTTGTCAGTCATGGTGCTTGAACTCTGACCCTGGACACTGCCCCTGACCTTTTCAGCTCAAAGCTATCGCTCTACTACTTAAGCCACAGTGTCACTTCTGGTTTTTTGATGGTTAATTGGAGTTGAGAATCTCAAGAACTTCTATGCCCAAGCAGACTTTGAACCATGATCCTCAGATCTCAGCCTCCTGAGTAACTAGAATTACAAGCATGAGCCACTGGCACCAAGCTTATTTATTTTTATTATAAAGGTAATGTACAGAGGGATTACAATGACATGCATACATTACCTTTGTATGGAGTCTTCTGTTCCCTCATTCTCTCCCAGTCCCTTCCTCTCATTTCATTGTTTGTTTGTTGGTTGGTTGGTTGGGGCTTGAACTCAGGGCTTGGGCATTATACCAGAATGTGAAACTAGTTTTAGGTTCCAGGTCCAAACTCCATTGCATCCACATGTCATCAAGACTTCCAGCCACCCACTCCAACATACCAAATAAAGAGATGGGTGATGGTGAAGGGTAGAGAGGAATTTTTATTACATAGCACCAGCAGTCACAGAAAGACCCAAGAGAAGCATTTAGCTGACCTTCAGTCAACGTCAGGGCATATCCATGAGCTTTACGATTAAACAGACAAAGAACTGGAGGGGAAGACTGAGAGAGGCATGTAAAATTATTCAACAGTTTGGGTCAAAGTGTAGTAGAATGATCTTAATGGAGAGTTTCTCTAGAAACTCATCACTTAAGGGTAGCACTTTTGGACAGGATTGTGACCTGTCAAATCATCTGTCCTGAGAAGAAATTCTGCTATTCCTTTCCTTGGGGTAGTTCCCCTTCCATTGTTCCTTGTAAATGTAGCTTAGTAGTGGAATGCTTGCCTAGCATGCATGAAGCCCTGGGCTCAATTCCTCAGTACCACATAAACAGAAAAGGCCAGAAGTGGTGCTGTGGCTCAAGTAGTAGAGGGATAGCCTTGAACACAGACCCAGGGACAGAGCCTAGGCCCTTAGTTCAAATCCTAGGACTGGCAATAATAATAATAATAATAATAATAATAATAATAATAACAATAAAGATATCATTGATCCATCCTACCCTTTCTGGATTCCAAAGTAATTGCAAAAAGGAGAGAATGGCTTAGAAAAGGCAGATAAAAATGGAGGCAGGGATGCCAAATTCTATTCTTCCTGCTTTTAGTTAATTTGGGGGCTCAAGTAAGAAGTCAGAACTCCAGCAAAAGCATCTTCTAAGTATCTGTTACAAAGCCACTCTCAATTATTAGTACAAAAAAGAAAGATAAGCATGCAGCCAGTCTTCAGTGCCATTCTTCTTCCGTTCCATGCATCTGCTGCCTGAATCGTGCTGACAAGATCATGCATTTCACTTTTCAATTCACAGATTCACTTCCACAACAGTTTCCCTGCTAAGTCATTGCTCTCAGAGTCAACTTGTCAACATTTCACCATACTGATTCAGGAACACAGTTAGGTGAAAAAGGAAAGTAAATGCTGCCTGTCCTGTGGCTCGAGAGGAGAAAGTGATTCATTCCTTACCATCTTCTGCTTTAATGACATTTCCAGAAATGCCATGGAACAAGAGCTGAAGCCACTAGCGTGCAGTCAGAAGTATGTTTTGTGCACTACGGATTCACAAGAATAACAGACACTACTAGAGAGGCTCCAACTCATTTAGAATGGAAACTCAATAAGCACTAACTGAGTTAAGTGGCTGTGAAGGGGAGCTGATACCCAAGAAGCATGTACAAAGCAAGGCACAAAGCTATTCTATAGTGGACGCTGAGTGTCAATGGATGCTTCCGAACTTGATCCATTACTTAGAAACCTAGGTTACCCTAGCTTATAAATAGAAATAAGAAAGGTCATTTCCCAATTATTTATGACAACTCAAGACTATTTGTCAAAGGAGGGGTCTCAGTCCCATCCCTGGGAATCCTCAAAGGTGGTGGTATTTTGTGTACTTGACTGAGTCCGTTCATCTCAGTCTCCATGGACTGTAGCCATCAATTTTCTCTCTGTCCATGGGCCACTTGTCACTTGCCATTTACTGTTTCAGAATTGCTGACCTGTCTCTAGCAAATGCTATTTTCATGCTGCTCTTAGACAGCAAGGAAAAACACTCCCTTCTTTCTTCAAATGTGCAAGAGATACTGAGCCACTCACTCTAGTGCTTCGTGTGTGTGTGTGTGTGTCTGTCTGTCTGTCTGTCTGTCTGTCTGTCTATCTGTCTGTCTGTCTGTCTGCTGGTTCTCCTGAGACTTGAGCTGTGGACCTAAGCAAGGTCCATATGCGCTTCTTAGTAGAATGACAAAGAGAGTAGAGATCTTTTAAAGCTTGAATGGTTAGGGAGTATCATAGGCCCAGTGAAAGGTGAATCACATGAACTAAAGGAAAAGGAGCAGGAAAGCAGACCAGAAAGGCAATGGGGAACACACTGCCTCCCATCTTCTAAATCATCATCAATGAAATAGGAACCCATGGAGAGTCTTTGATAGACTCTGGCTTAAGTTTTGAGAACAGGTTGAATGAAAGCAAGCCTGGAGACAGACCTTTGAGGATTCTTACTGTGATGACCCATGTGAATGATAACAGTAGCTTGGTAATGGGTGGTATCAAAGGAAGTGGTGAGAAATGGTCAGGTTCTGGATATAGAATACCTACTCCCATCCAATTCTACTCTCCATACTTCTTATTACTGTGATCAGCTAGTCAAAAATACTGAATGGAAAATTCCAGGAACAGCATGATGAAATCTCACACTATCCTGCTCTGTCCCACTCTGACCCAACCAAGACATGAATCCCTTTGCCCAGTAGATCCATGCTGTAGGCACTACCCAGGCATCAGGATGACTATTGTAGTACCCTAATGCTAACATAAGTGCTATTTTCCATTTCAGGCATTCACTGAGGATCTTGGAATATAGCCCCTGTAGCAAAGGTGGTCTACTGGATTTCAAAATCAAAGCTAGCAAGATCTGGCCTTGGATTTGAAATGAGATGGCACTGAGAGGTCAAAGACATCTCAACATGTCACCTTTGAGTGGAGTTATCATTCACTGAGGTGAGAAGAAGGCTGGAGGAGCAAACCAATAGAAGAGGAGAACAAAAATTGTGCACATAACAGGATAAATTCCAGATAGATACCTAAGTAGACATATTCAGTTGCCCAGCCCTCTGCCAAGTGGGAAGGAAATGTACGAGAATAAGCAGTGGCAGAAAAGATTCATGCAAAAGGGGTTCAATCACAATATTCAATACTTAAAACTGTATGTCAATATGTTCTCATATGCTATCAAACTCTAGATGGTATTTTGATATGATATTTTTGATATGACAGCTGCATTAGAAATACCTTTGTGTGGAAAAATATAACACTTATCTTTCATGTTGTGATTGTCTTCCTTCGCCAGCTTTAGTCCTTGTCCTCTCTCTCTCTCCAACTCCTTCCTCTTTGTGTTTTGTTTTGTTTCTGCCAATGGCCACTCACTGATGATACTAATCAACTAAACACTGCTGAATCCTACTACTGCGTCCTAATTACATAAAGTATATCTATCTTCGACCCATTTTTTTCTCCTCCAGAGCAGAAGGAAACATGTTTTGATATACAAGGAATGTATGGACTTATATAAAATCTTTTACATTTTCATCATGAAATAAGAAATATATTTGAGGAGATGAAAAAATACATTTAACTTGCCAAAAACATGTTATTAATAAAAATAATTTATATGGATTCTTCAACTGGTAATTTCTTGTATGAGAAGCACTTCCTAATTTAATAGGAAAATATTGATTTCAATAAAAATGGTTCAAAAATGTCATTACCCTATCTGAGTTTGTTTTACATAAAAATAAGAAAGCATTGGCCCATGCTGTATTTGGAATTTTTCTTTCTCAAAGATACATAAGATAATGCATGCTATATAAATGATGTGACTTTAAATTTGGTGAGTTATAATACTATCTATACTAAGCACATATATGTATACACACACAAAGCTTGTGTGCATGTAGTGTAGACATAATGCCATTCAAATTAGTGCTACAAAAGAGCTAACATCAAGAATCTTAGATACACTTGCAAATGGAACACATTTATTTATTAAATATTTCCTCAAGAACATACTTGCTGATGGAATATTATATTTGTATTAAATGCCAAGAACACAGTTGTGAACAGAATATATCTGCGCTGAGAATAAATTTGCCTAAGGATACAGATAATAAAAGAAGTAATTAAATAAATCATCAAAAATATTATAATGGGAAAGTAGACAATACAATAGAAATATAAAGAGAGATATTTGAATCAATGACTCTCTGGTGGTGAAAATTATATTTTGAACTCTGTGGGAGTGTGGGGAATTATGTTGACACTTTTCAGACCTTATTTACTTGTGATTTTTCAAGCTTATTCAGGAAATCATATATTGCAGTCTGTGGGGAACATAAAGCAGGAGAAGTAAATGGTAAACGTTCATACTTCCAACATCAACTCTAGCTGAAATAGCTGCAGAGAGAGAGAGAGAGAGTCTATACCAAGAAATCAACATCCCTAAGGGAAAGGTGACCTAAAACAAAAAAGCCTCACAGGAACAAAATAACACTAGTCAGATATTAGTTATTGCCTTCAGAAGGACAATATTCTGAGATGACACATTTACTCATACTCTGCAGCTGGACAAGAACTTTGCTGACTATGGGCAGTTTCATCTGAAATTACTTAGCCCAGCTGATCTCCATGAAAGGACACATACTAAAGTTTACACAATGAACAGTAACTCTTAGACAGTGCGCTGTTCCACCCATGTGGTCTCTTGGCCAAGTCTCCCTCCCTTTAGCCCTATAATCACACACAAGATCCCCAGAGGCCCCACTGGGATGAGTCCTGAGAAAAAGTTTTGCTGGAGAAGAATGGATCAGTCTTTGGCAGGCATAGCGTGGGTCCCTTGGCTCAAGCAGGTCTCTCAGCATTGCACATCTCTGGACCACCTCCTGTGTTTCAGATTTCCTCATTTTGTCCTAATTTGCAGGGCTGCCTTGTAAAATCCACGAGAAACTTACAGATGCTAATGAAAATGTAGGGAGGATAAAAAGAAATCACAGTGGCTGTGGGCAGTGTAGTTGTAAAGTGGGCTCATAATTTTAACATTTTTAAATAAATTTTCTCCTTCAAATGGAAGAAAATCTGGAAAAGCTAAACACTAAGATAAAAAAGTCCAACATTCATGAGAAGCAAAATCATTTTTGAGGGTTCTAGGAGAAAATCCTGATGCTCACAGGGGCAAAAAAATGGGTTTTAACTAAATAAATTAGTGATAGTAAAATTAATAGTCGAACCCATCACTGACAAGTAAACACATGGTTTAAAAAGGCAATAAAAACCAATTAAAATTACAAAAAAAGAATTCACTAGCAATAATTGGCAGGAGACATGGAATTATATATGACTGTATTTTTAGGTAGATACATATAAGCATGGAAATAAAATACAAAGAAGGATTGAGAACAGGGTGGGTGGTTTGGGTTCCTTCCACATTTAAAGAACTATTTAAAGGAAAAAATAATATTCAGAACTTTTTGTGGGCTTGCATATCAATATTTATGAAAACAGTGAAAGAAAGAGGAGAAAAGAAAGTGAACTATTGTAAACATCTTACATAAAGTAATGTAGTATTATTTCTAAATGAATCATGATGAATTGAAGATGCCTGCTATAATTAATGGAGAAATTAGTTATTACAGATTTTGACATAGGATACAATAACTTTCGGTGGGTCATGGGTATCTTAAGTTCAGGCTATTGTTAAATGGAATGTCACAAACAGTAAAAATTCAGTCCTCACCATTTAGAGGCTAGAGTCCTAGGACTAGAGCAGTGACCACTGTGCTGTGAGTGGTAGACAGTTGTCTTTCTCTTATATATCCTCAATGGTAGAAAAACAAGCAGAGCTCTCTAGGGTCTTTTGGTAAAGAACTAATTTTGCACATCAAGAATCCTTTCTCAAGATCTAACTTCATCCCTTGGGGAGAGGAGGGGAGAGAGGTGAAGGATCTTAATCTAGTCATTTAAAGACACAAACGTTTGATCCACTACAGGAACGGAATTTGACCAGGCAACCTGTAGAGCTTTACCAACTACACTTTCCCTATTCCCTTTGAGACATGCCCCTCTTAACCCAGCCTTCCCCACCCCCATTCAGACTGTAATAAAGCACTGGATCAGAACAAAGAAGGCAGCTATTTTCTCCAAATGGCATAATGCTATTGGATTAAAGGTGCAACTCATTTACATATTAAAATTTTATTTTATGAAATGAATTATTGAATATGCCAAAGAGTGGAGATCCCTGTTAAAGGAATAGGGTTAGAGACGTAAGTGGTCATGATAAAATATTTATCAACTTTTCTGGTCTTTGGAAGTCTTATACAAATAAAAGCCTGTACTCTTAATTTAAATACAATGCTCTTCTTGTTTTCAAGGAATGATAAAATTTCGAGATGGACATAGTAGAAAGAGTGAAAGGCATACTCTAAACCATGCACCAAAGATTCATGTGTGTAAGCATTCTTACTCAGGAGGCTGAGATCTGAGGATCATGGTTCAAAACCTGACTGGCTAGGAGAGTCGATGAAGTTTTGGCTCCAATTAGCTACCCCAAAAAGCCAGAAGTAGAGCAGTGGCTCAAGTGGTAAAGCACGACTTAAGCAAAATAAGCTCAGGGACAATACCTAAGTCCTGAGTTCAAGCTCAAGGACTGGCACAAAACAAAAATGGCACAGGCTGGTCAGCATCCAATCATCTGTCTTATGACATGCGATCTAAGTCATTCCAATATCATATGAAGATAATGAAACACAAGCCAAGTTTCAATGCCAATAATAGATTGACAGATAAGATCATATAGAGTAGTCTCTGGGTAGTCGCCACCCATTCAAACTTCACTGCACAATTTAGAAGTCAATTGGGTTCATATGACCCCAGTTCATGTTTCAAGAATTCATCTGTTGGTTTCAGCGTTCAGTTTCTCAGCACACAAATTCCTGTAGGCACAGTATTATAAATCATGGGTAAATCCTCAAAACTGCCCACAAAAGGCTCTTTACAGTTAATATATTTGAAATGTATACTAAAATGGTGCCATATTAACTATACAAAAGCCGCATTTGTAACTATTTATAGGGGGAAATGCATTCCACTTTGCAAGTGGAGGTCCAGGACTGCCTAAGAGAGGAGAGGAAGGGTTTGGGATCTGGGGACTCCTGGGACTCCTTCACTTTCTAGATGTCAAGTGAAGCACTGGACGTGGACATCTGTTGCCCATCATCTACTCAACTTCATCTGGAGCTAATAATGTCTCTCTCTGTGGAATAACCTCCATAGTGTATGTGGTTGGCTTGGGCTGGGCTTACCCATGTCATACACCCATGCCTCTAAGGTAGGTGCAGGAATCAGGCAGTACTGGACAGAGTGACCACTGTCTCAGAGTGTGAGCAGTGTGACCACTGCTTTTCTAGATAGAGCACACACAACATACAAACAGTCAATATGACCCAAATGTGCTTATCCTCAGATAAGCCAGCACAGTCAATCCTGGGCAAAAATGAAGAAGTTAATGTGTGTATATCAAACAACAGCCATCGGACTTCCTGTATAGCCTTAAATGTCAAATATGTTTCTCATGCAATGGTGTAGCTTGGAGTATGATGTTTCTAGAATAAAATCCTGATAATCTAGTTGATACAAAGGGCATTTTACTTTCAGCTATTTAATCTGGCTTTGGTAAAAGTAATAATTCACTTTAAGTCTTCTGTTGGTACCTATCCGATTTGTTAAAGAAATTACAGTGATAATACTTATCCTGACTCATAAATCAAAGACATTTTCTTCTAAGTATTTACTTTTTAAATAATCTTTATGGAATTGTACAGGGAAGATGTCATAAAAAGGAAATAGTTTATGAATATAATGCATCTAGATCAGTGTCACCCCTTCAACATTCTCACCCCATCCCCATTCAGACCTTCCCTTTCTTAGTTTTGTAGTTGGTATATACAATGAATTCTTACTGCATTCTTCCCTTCTTCCCTCCTTCATTCAACTTTCCCTCTCCTGTTGGGCCTACCCCCTTCTTTCTGGATGTACGTATGTATCAAAGCCCCTTTTTTTTTACGATTTTTAAAAGTTGATTATTACAGAGGCTAAATCCTGTAATCTTTGCTACTCAGGAGATGGAAATTGGGAGAATCACAGTTTGAGGCCAGCCCTGGCAAACAAATAGTTAATGAGTTCCCATCTTAAGAGGAAAGCTGGGTGTGATGGTATTGTGTCTATCAGCCCAGCTACAAGGTAAATATAAATAAAAGGATTATTTTCCAGACCAGCTGAGTATAAACACATGATCCTATTTTAGAAACAGCTAAAAAAACAAAATGATAAGGGGTGTGGTAGAGCACCTGCTTAGCAAGTATGAAACCCTGAATTCAAACCCCACTACTGCCAAAAACAGAGAGTTAAAGATTAAAAATGGTATGAGTGATCTTGCAAAGCACTATGCAAGTATTATTACGACTATCATTTCAGTTATTGTTATTATTATTATTATTGCCATAACTTTAATTTACCCTTTAAAAGAGTAAGCCATAAAAGAATAGATCAGGGGCCGGGAGTTTGGCCTAGTGGTTAAAGTGCTTGCCTAGCATGCATGAAGACCCAGGTTCGATTCCTCGGTACCATATACATAGAAAAAAGCCAGAAGTGGTGCTGAGGCTCAAGTGGTAGAGCTCTAGCCTTGAGAAAGTCCAAGGACAGTGCTCAGGCCCTGAGCTCAAGCCCAGGACTGAAAAAAAAAAGGAACAGATCAGGATTGATTTCAATCATATTCTACCTGGCCTATAGAAATTTTTATCATATTAGATGAATTAATAAACACACAGATATCTGCAGAAGAACCACAAATGCAATTGTTTTCAGTGTAAACAAATAAATGCTAATTTCCCTCTATAGAGGTCATGAATATTCTGTACATTGGCAATAGAGCTCTGTAATACAAATGTACATTTCTGTTGCTGCTAGTAGTTTTATGTTAACCCATGGAATCACTCACCTCCACTCTTAACTTTGCTTTCATTTTTTAAATTTTGTTGTTGTTGTTGTTTGACAAAATAAACTTTAAAAAAAAGCATCGTTTTTTTAAAGTGGCTGTGATTAGCTCAGCTCTGAGTCTGTTGGATAGGAGGCTCCGAGGCCTGCTAAGGAAAGCTTCCTTTCCTTAGTAGCAGTCTGTTTCTCATTATCTTGAACACATCCTTACTTAGAAACTACAGCCTGCAGTCTTTCAAACATCATCCAGCCTGATGCAACAGAATGAACCTGCCCCCTGAGAAAACACGGCGAGAGCCAGAGTCAGAAGAGGGGCGATAATCCACTGATTCTTCAGTCCCACTAGTATCCGGGAACATCCATCTCATTAGCAGAGAGACAGACAGACAGACAGATAGACAGACAGACACAGAGAGACAGAGACACAGAGAGACAGAGACTCCTCTTCCAGTCACTCTCAAGCAGATAAAATAACACAAAGAGAACATGAGGAAGCTGAGAGAAATTTCAACTGCTTTATTAAAAAATCAATATATTAATGGGAATAATATCCCAGAATCAGTACTCTATACCAGGGATTTCTAAAAGAGCCAGTGAAACTAGGACATCTCTTCTCACTCTGGGAAAATGTATGAAAATTCAGGAATGGGGCAAAAGACAGTAAGGCCAATACAAAAGCCAAGATAGAAGATCATGAAGAAATAAATCCCAGTAGTAAATTCAGCCCACAACTCTGACTGTAACTGGTCATCAGCTCAGCTCTCATGTCAGCAGGCAGGGAATTCAGGACCAAGTATTTTTCCACTCATCTGGAGTCAACATCCCAATTCTAATTCCAGATCTGCCTTTTGTAAACCAGGAGACCTTGAGAAGATCAGTATAGCAAGAGCTGAAGACAGTGTCTGGCACACAGTAGATTCTTGATAAATATTGGCTGAGATTACATCCACCTCCCTGGTTCCAGGATTTCCCATCTGAAAAACTCACTAATTAATGGAATGCATTGTTTCTGTACTTTTGCAGTGTATCTCATGACATCATGCTTCATGGGTTAAAAATTATTTTCATATGCATCCCCTCATACAGCCTTCACAATAACTGGACAAAGATGGGAACTGGAATTGCTCCTATTATATTATAAGGTTAACAGGTTTCAGATACAGTAAATTGACAATCATATAGCTAGTAAGTTAAGCCACTATGGAAATCCTCAAGGAGTTGTTAGATAACTGATGATAACTTCCTGGCACACAATAAGAGCCCCATGAATAGTAGTTCTATGGGCAGGCAGTAGAACAGAGTAATTAAATTGTATCTAGACTACATCACTAATCATAGTATTCAATTCTATTCATCAAGTTTCCTAGGCCAAAGAGAGTCTAGGTACTTGATTAAACATTGTTTTCTGTCTGGACTCCGTGAATCACAGCTATTTGTGAGACAAGAATCTAGAGGATGGTTATTTGAGATAGCCTGGAAATAAGCTACTAAGACTCCCGTTGCAATAAGCTGGATACAGTAGCACGCACCTGTCATCCAAGTTATGCAGGAGGCATTAAAAAAAGACAGACCACAATCCAGACTGCCTCACACAAAAGTATAAGACCCTATTTGAAAAGTAACTAGGGCAAAAAGCCTGGAGGCCTGGCTCAAATGGTAGAGCACCTACCTAATGCGCCTGAGGCCATGGGCTTTAACTTCATGAAAATAAAAATATATTATTTCTTGCTTTAGGTGAGAGAATGTTCAGAAGAGTGAATAAAGAATATTACCTGTCCAATGTAAGTGGGCCTCAGACAATTTGTTGAAGCTCTAAATAGATCACACAGCAGAGTTAAAAAGAATTTTTCTTCTCGGCCTATTTTTGAACTGGATACATCTTCTGCTTTCAGACTAAGTCTGAAATTCAAAACTAGTCATGTGTGCCCTAAGCACATGTGCCAACTCCTTATCACATACACATGCACATATATGCACACACAAGGCTGTTCTGAATGTAAGTTTATGTATTTATCCTATTTGTTCCCTATCTTGGGAGAACTCAAATTATCCAGAAGTAGAGCATTGTTACAACTCTCTGAAAATGTGACATGGTTTTAGAAGTGGGGGGAGGCGGGAAGAATTTTGAGGTTCATGCTAGAAAGAGCTAAAACTGTTAGGAAGAAACTGTCAAGGACAATTACGGTGAAGATGTATAAGAAAGGACAGTGAGAACTATAAATCTTCCATCTTCGTAGAGAATGCACAAGCAGTCCTGAACAGCACATTACAGAAATGTGGATGATCAAGGTATTCTGTTGAAATCGCGGGCATATGTAAGGAACACGTTATTAAAAATGAACTTATTCTTGTTTTGAAGTGAATTCCTTTGCTGTGTTGTGGAAGCTGGAGTTGGAGGAAGTAGGATACTTATCTATGGAGAGTTCTAAGCAAAGTACTGAAGAAGCACCTTAGTTCCTGTAAGATAAGTAACATGAGTTGAAGATGGAATTGTTAGGCAAAAAAGATACTGGGAATTTAGATACCCACTAAACTATCAGTCTGTGAGTGGTGAAACAGTAAGAAATTTTGTCCTGCTCTCCTAGCAGAGGATTACAATAGCTCAAAGACTAGATACATTAGGCCATATAGGATGAGGCTAAATGAAAGGACCTCCAGGATATGGAAATAAGAGCCATATAATGTGGGATTGTTGTTCTTAATGCACTATGTTATTTCCCATCTTTTTTGTTGTTCCTTGGTTATTCTCATATTGTTACAGTATTTTACCTTGTTGTCTGGTTTATTGTATATACGTTTGTTTGTTTATTTGAAATAGGAAAGGGAAGGGGGAAAAACAAGATGGGGGATTGGGGAGAGGGAAATGGAAACAAAATCATAAGAAGGCGTATCAATATGTGTGAAGTAATGCACCCTCTATGTGGCAAATATAACTGTAACCCTTCTATTAATTACAATTTTAAAAATAAAGAAATTTTGTCCTGAAAACAACCAAAACACAGCTCAACAATCATCTCAAGAACAAAAGATACAATGACAGGGTATCCGCCACAAAACTTACTAATTGCACACTCCTCCCATATACTTGAAATTTTCTCTACATTTCTTACAATACTCAATAGAATATAAATTCTACACAGTTGTTACACTGTGCTGTTTAGAAAATAAGAAGAAAAAAGCTAATACAGATGCAGTTTTTTTATATGCAATTGTTTTTTTGACATTTTTATTATAATTAATAGAAGGGTTACATTATATTCGCCAGGTAGAAGGTGCGTTACTTAACAATCATTGCTACCCCTTCCCATGTTTTTGTCCCCTATATGGAATTGTTTTTGTCTTAACTACCTTTGAACTGTACCCTAGGGCTCTCTAGCATTCCATCTCCTTGCTGGTACCCACATTAGCATTTGGAAACCATCTAAGAAATGGTCCACAGTTACTTAGATTTCCTTGGAGCCATCCAGATACAAAGTTGACAAACACTGTGACTCTTGGCAGAGAGTATGTCCACCCAGGTTCCTTTTATGTTAAGGATGGCTTCTCATCATTGTCCTCTCCCAGTAAACATCACATAGAAATAACTCTTCAGTCTTTTTTTTTTATTATTTCAGTCCAACTGCTTCTTCATCCTCATATCTATAAAATTCCATGGCTTCAGTGAGAATCTCTGTATCACTGTGCATACAGATGCAGTTTTTTCTAAATATTTTCCATCTGCGGTTGGTCCAATGGACAAACGCAGAACCCATGAATGCAAGAGCCAACTGAACTTTATATGATGTTTGAATAAGGTGATGATTAATTGAAAATAAAAATTTCAAAACAACAGCCCGGGCACTAAAGACTCTTAACTCCAATTAACCAGGGAAACAGGAAGTGGCACTGTGGCTCAAGGAGTAGGGTGGTAGCCTTGAGCTGAAGAGCTAAGAGACAATGTCCAGGTCAGAGTTCAAGCCCCACAACCAACAAAAAAGAAAATCAATACAAGAAAATATGATGCGGATTTGCAGCAGAAATGACTGACAGTATAAGTCCTTATTTCATCATACTAACTTAGTAATTACTTGTGTTATGCTAAATCTCTAGTATCACAAAAACCACTTCAAAAATGGTCCACTGAAGAAACAAAGGTACTGAATATGGGGAATTGAAAAGAGAAAAAAAGAGATTGGGAGGTAAAAAGAAAGAAGGAGGGAAGAAGAAATAAGGTAGGATGGCAGGTAAGCAGGAAGGAGGGAAGGAAAAAGGGAAGCAAAGAAGGAAAGAAGGAAGGAAGGAAGGATGGGAGGAAGGAAAGAAGGGAGGGAGGAAGGGAGGGAGAGAGGGAGGTAGAAAGAAGGGAGGGAGGGAAGAAAAACCTGAAACCTTTAGTGCCTATCTTAGAAATATTTTAAAGTAATTAGAGCACATATCAAAAACTATGGCAGGAAACAAAATAAGAAAAAAAATCATTAAAAATAAAATTAATTAAAGAGGGGAACTATTTAAGAGCTAAGGAAAAATTGTTGACAAGCATTCAAATTTTAAGGAAACAAGATTCAGAGTAGGTAATTCCTAAGAGTCAACCACATGGAATTCTGTCCAGCATTTCCTCTTACACTCCTAGTCCCTGTAATGTTTTGAAAGTTATCTTGACCACATATCCCAATACAAATCTTCCACCACGAAGATTTACTCTTTTGCTCTTCAGCAAAATGCTCTTCTTTCTTGTTTCCTTTCTCTCTCTATCTCTTCCCAGCAAAAGCTCAGATACATTTCAAGAATTTCTGGCCAAGAGACCTTGAGCAATCTCACCTTCACTCTCAAGCTTCACCATTTGCTTATATGGACTCTTTCTAGTTTACAACAAGATGACTTTGAAGGATCCTGAACAATTTTGTTTTTAATTCACATTTCTCTTAATGATATCATTATGCAGATTCCTTGTATTAGCAATAAAATCAATCCCCTCTTTATAATAAATCATGACAATTGTTTTTATAAGCCTGGCACTGACATAGGTACATATCTACATATAGATTTCCAAAAATAAAAAGATCCGAGTAGTCTGTGATTGAAACATGAATGAACTAGATACTCAGGGCACAACAAATCTCATGTATTGGCTAACCTGGGGGAGTCAACTTACATTTAATAAATAATTTGAGAGAAATATTCTCCAAAGAATACTAATGTTCATTTAAGAATAGCACAGCATTGTGGTGGGGATGTGAAGCCCAGGGAAATCTATGGGCAAAGTCCCAGAGGAACAGGAAAGGCAAAGTTGCTACATGACAAAAATAAGCATTGTTTATGTCAGATATTTTGAAACCACAATTCTTCTTATTCAATATTTTTTATTTTAGTTTATGTTTTCTTATCTGGGTAATGTATAGAGGGGTTATAGTTACATTCACCAGATGGTAGGTGCATTGCTTCTCACACATTGATACCCCTTCTCATGTTTTTGTCCCCATTTCTCTCCCCCCAGCCCCTCCCAATCATCTTGTTTTCCCCCCTTCCCTTTCCTATTTCAAATAAACAAATAAATGTATATACAATATACCTGGTAACAAAGTCAGAGTAACAATATGAGATTAACCAAAGGGCAACAAATGAGAAGAGAAATAACATAGTAAATTAAGAACAACAATCACACAAGATAAAGCTCTTCTTTCATTATCCTGGAGATCCTTTCATCTACTCTTATCCTATATGACCTATGTATCTAGGTTTTGAGCTATTGTAACCCTCTGCTAGGAAAGTCTTAGCTGTGTACTAATTATTACAAATGAGGGAAACCATTGAGCCTATGTTCCTTTGGGTCTGGCTTTCTTCACTTAATATGATTTTTTTCCAAGTCTTTCCATTTCCTTACAAATAGGGCAATGTCATTCTTTCTGATGGCAGCATAGAATTACATTGTGTATAAATACCACATTTTCTTGATCCAGTCATCTACTGAGGGGTATCTGGGTTGGTCCCATATCTTTGCTATGGTAAATAGTGCCACAATGAACATTGTTGTGCTAGTGGCTTTAGTATGTCCTTGTTTCTGGATGATTGGGTAAATGCCAAGGAGTAGAATTGCTGAGTCATAAGGGAGCCCTATGTTTAGTCTTTTGGGGAATCGCCATACTGCTTTCCAGAGTGGTTGAATGAGTTTACATTCCCGCCAACAGTATAGTAGTGATCCCTCCTGGCCACATCCCCACCAGCATTTGTTGTTATTAGATTTCTTGATAATGGCCATTCTGACTGGAGTTAAGTGGAATCTCAAAGTTGTTTTGATTTGCATTTCTTTTATGGCCAGAGATGTCGAGCATTTCTTCATGTGTCTATAGGCCATTCTTATTTCTTCTTCAGAGAAGTCTTTCTTTAAATCTTTAGCACATCTTTTAATGAGATGGTTGTTTCTTTGAGTCTTTGTTTTGGAGGGATTCCATTTTTTTAGCTATAGATATATTTTAGATATGAAGCCTTTGTCTGTTGTATGGCTAGTGAAGATCTTCTCATACTCTATGGGCTTTCTATTTAACTTGCTAGCTATGTCCTTTACCATACAGAAGCTTTGCAGTTTAATGCAGTCCCATTTGTCCAAACTTTAATTTTTTGTGTTTCTGAGTCTTTATTAAGGAAGTTTCAGCCTGTGCCAAGGAAACCTAGTGTATCACAGATTCCTTCTTATAAAGTTTTCATGTATCTGCTTTTACCTCAAGGTCTTTGATCCATTTGGAATTAATCCTGGATCCAACTTTAGTTTTCTGCAGGTGCTTAACCGATTCTGCCAGCACCCCTTGTTGAAGAGGCTGTCTTTCTTCAATTCCATTTTTTTTCAGCTCCCTTATCAAAGATTAGATGGCCATAGGTCTGTGCATTGATTTCTGGGTCTTCAGTTCTATTCTGTTGGTCCTCAGGCCTGGTCTTGTGTCACTACCAAGCTGTTTTGGTTACCATAGCTCTGTAATAGAGTCTAAAGTTTGGTATTGATATTCCTCCACCACAATCTTTCTGCTAAGAATTGTTTTTGCTAAACGGGGTCTTTTATTATTCCATGTGAAATTTTGGATAGCTTCTTCTATTTCCTTAAAAAGTGACATTGGGATAATGATAAGTATCACATTGACTTTGTAGATACCCCTTGGCAGGATTGCCATTTTCATATGTTAATTCTTCCAAACCAGGAGCATGGGAGTTATATCCACTTCCTCAATTCTGCTTTAATTTCCTTTTTCAGGTTTTTAAAGTTTTCATCATAAAGGTTCTTTACATTCTTAGTTAATTCCTAAGTACTTTATTTTCTTTGAGGGCATTGTAAAAGGAGTTGTTTTCCTGGTTTCTGCCTCACTCCTCTCATTGTTGGCATACAGGAAAGCATTTGATTTTTGAGGGTTAATTTTATACCTTGCAACCTTGCCAAAGTTTCAAATCAGCTCAAGCAACTTGGGAGTGGAGTCTATAGGGTTCTTTAAAAAACAGAATCATGTCATCTGCAAAGAGGGAAAATTTCACTTCTTCTTTCCCTATTTGGATCTCCTTTATGCTTGTTTCTTGCCTTATTGCTCTGGCTAGGAATTCTAATACTATATTAAAGAGGAGTGGAGAGAGTGGGCATCCTTGTCTCGTTCTTGATTTTAGATGAAACCCCAATTCTTAAGTACAAAAATAAGTGACAAGTTGGGAGCTGAAGGCTCATGCCTACTACTCAGAGATTTAGATCCTAGCTACTCAGGAGATTTAGATCTGAGAATCATGGTTCAAAGCCATCCTGGGTCAGGTGACTCTTATCTCCAATTACTGTAACCCCCAAAAGACCAGAAATGGTGCAGCACTAACCCTGAGTTACCCATGCCCTGAGTTCAAACCCCCCAACTGACAAAAAGAAAAAATAACAAGAGTAGAATCAGTCCGAGGCTGAGCAAACGTTTGCTGGGCAGATGTCCTGGTAAAAGTATTTCCTGTATAGGGTTTTGTTGGCTTCTGTGTAAACTTGTGGTTCTGAGGAAATCTTTTTTGAGTTTCTATCAGTCAGTCATACGTAAGAGCCCTTCCTTTATATTCTCCTAACTTTTGTTTTGTTTTGTTAAGGTCAACAAAAATAATTCCATTTTTCTGACAGCTTTCACATTTCTTTAATAAGAGCCAGAGAGATATGATGTTAAGGTCTACTGGAAGAAATCCCTGCACAGTTCTCTGATGAAAGAAACAGCCTTACAGTTTCTGATGTTCAAATCTCTTTGCCTGTTCTCTATCAACCTGTCCAGTTGACCACACTGACTTACTGGGCCAAGATGAACCCCTCACAAAGATTATCTTGTTTCTCACATGATTAGTAGCCTGTGGATACTAGCTGGAGGCAGATGTGTGCCTGCAGCAGAGATCTCGAAGACAAACACAAAGCTGAGTCACGTTAATGACGAAGAACCACTCATAAATTGCTGTTCCTGGCAGAACATCGGACAACCATCCTTGAACTTCCTCAGCACCCATAAGACTTGGCTGTTCCATGACTGAAAGCTTTCCACAATGACTACTTGATTTCTCCTGCATACAAAATGCCTCACAACAAGGCTAAGGCTTATTATTTAAAAATTAATTAATAGGGGCTGGGAGTTTGGCCCAGTGGTAGAGTGCTTGCCTAGCATGCATGAAGACTCGGGTTCGATTCCTGGGCACCACATACATAGAAAAAGCTGGAAGTGGTGCTGTGGCTCAAGTGGTAGAGTGCTAGCCTTAGAAAGTCCAAGAATAGAGCTCAGGCCGAGATTAAGATCCAGGACAGGCAAAAAAATAAAAAAATAAAAATAATAATAATTTCCCTTCTTTTTATGTATATCCTCACAAAGAGAAAGTGGTTACCAGAACAGCTGTCAGGGAAAAGCTTTCTTGACTATTTCAACATATATATAAGTAACCTTCCAGCAGAATCTGTCACTCCCACTGGTGATTACTGTGGATGGCTTTGTATAAATGGTCAACTGTTTCATCCATGTCTGGAAACTCTGCAGTAAAATTTCAAAGCAGAAAATAGCTCTGTGTCTGATATAAAACTAGCTATCCCGCTTCATTTGTGTTTGGGCTAAAATTTGCAGCTCTAAAATTTGCAGCTCATCAGCGTCTTATGCGGATAAACGCACACCCTCTCCCTCTGGAGCTAAGTGACCCAGGCCCATTATTACTTCTTTCTATTTATTTCTTTTTCCCCAAAAGCCTACATTCACAACTATTGACACAACCATATCCAAAACATTTAAAATCAGAGTCTCAGCCTACCTAGAGTTTATTGAACCAACACTATTAGCTGTTGCTTTTATCTGATTAGTTTATCTCTCTGCAAATCTACACTATCAGATAATTCTTACATTCTAGAATGTGCCTATAAATGTACAAGCAAACACATTGGATGATAAAAAGTTTTTTTAAAAAAAGACTAATCCTAAGGGACATGATGAAGATCTTGAGGCATTCAGACACAGTCAGACCAAAGGAGGATAGTCTAAAGACAGGAACACAAAGGTGAAAATCCGATGTTCATGATCATATAAAATCAAATCTATTGCAATCAACTCCAGGAAATGGAAACATGAGAGATGTTTTGATGCTGTTTTTGTTTTCTTTTCTTTTTGTTTTGTTTATTTATCTGTCTTTGGGAAGGCAAAGCAGGACACAGAAATGGAGGGACAAAGGATAACCAAATGCAGCAGTGGCACCCACTACTTGAAAATGAACTATGCAAGTTGTAGATGAAGATGGGAGGGGACACTTGGGAGAAAGTGAAGGAAAGGATGACATTGTTCAAAAAAATGTACTCTTTATCTGACTTATATAACTGTAACCCTCTGTACATTACTTCCATACTACAATTTAAAAATGAATGAAATGAAAAAATGTTAATTAAAAAAAAGAACCAGTGGAGCTAACTACATTTGGAGAATCTTAGTTCAAGACCATTGTTTTTCACCTTTGTGCTCTGTATAACATCAAGATTATAAAGTCATAAAAATTCCCGGGGAGCAGCAGAGTGAATCAGACTCTAAGCCACATCATTCTCTTTTCATCCTTGAATCTACTTTCCATATCAGGTTCCAAATTTATTCTTAGCAAAATAGAAACTTCCATGTACAGTGTGTATCAAGGAATCCCATTTTGTCTCCTGAACAAATATAGTCTTTCCATCTTCAGATTTATGTTGTTGTGGCTCAGAGAATGGTTTCCCAAAATATGATGACTTGGGGAAGTGTTGAGCATTTCGTCTAAAGAAAATGGAGAGGCTTCAAAGTACATTCAGAAAGTACGTTTAAGCTTGCACTATTTCTGTTCACCCAAGCCCAAGGAACAGCTATTGCAGGAAATAATTTCATCCACATTACAATCAGACTGGGGAACATATTGTCTTCTAACTCCACCCCAAAATCCCATTATCATTCTCAGAAGAGAAGACATTGAACCTTAACTACTCCTGGATGGGCTTCCATTGCAAGATAATGTCTCTTGGGCTCAATCTAATTTCTAGCTCCCCACCATAACAATTCATGGCCCCTCAAAATTGTCCCCATTCTTTCTTCTTCTCCTGTCCCATAGGTAAAGGAATCTCTAAGCTTCTGAATGGTGCTAGGCCTATGGTAATCACACTCTTGTGTTTTCCTCTTTTTCACATTATTAAATGCTTGCTTTTCTTCTGTTCAATCTAGTGTCCAGAATTGTGGGAAGCCAGTACAGGAACATCAGTCTTAGATGCTTTATTACAAAGTATTATCCAGCTGAACCTTTGTATCAGGCCCAGGGTGATTTGCTTCACAGATGAGATTATATCTAAATTCAAAGTTTCCATGGTTGGCCTAGCAAAAGAGTTAGGAAAAGAGCCTACAGGTTTATCCTATAACATTTTGTCTTGCATTCCTTGGTGATCCAAGCAGGAAACAGCCAAAGGCTAAGGCAATAATGGGGGTGGAAGTTGGGACAGGAAGGTGTGGTCTCCTACCACTGTGCCTTTCCTGAAGACATTGGCTAGTAAAGGGCAACCTCAGAGCAACAGTGCAGGTGTCCAGGGTTTCCAGCATCGAACACTCGCAAGTTTGCATGTCTTATCTAGACTCTTACAGAAAGAAACCGTTACCCACTCAAGTTCACTATTCGTTCCTAATACTTGCTCCTATATGCTACAATCAATCCATATTAGGTTAAGAAATTTTAACTATTTTTTTCTACTAAAAATTAATTCTTCTATTAAAATCTACCTTCATGAAGACCATGTGGCAGGGAGACAACATTCAGAACAGATGTTAAATTTTCAAAGTATATAACTAGAGGAAAAACATGAAGCAAAGACACGCCAATGTCCACTTTCCTGTTTAGAAACCATTCTATTGAAGAAAGTGTTCTGGTCACAATAAACACTGAAAACTGATTTTTCAAATTAAGAAAAACTAAGTTTTGACTGAAGGAAGTATAATGATAGATATTTTCTTAGCCTGAGTTTGTGTAAGATTATATGTCTTCTATGAATCAAATTTAGGAGTAGGATAATTTGTCACAATCCCATAGAATATTTTTCTGCCCAGTGTTTCACTGCCATCTCTACTGAACTTGGAGGAGAGCTGCAGAATCGTCCCCAACTCCTGCCACAGATAGTAGCCTTATCCAAGAATACACTGACCTTTTATGGTGGTGAATTCCTTGCCAACGATCTTCATTCCTCTCCAAAATCATTTTGCATTCTTTTCTCTCACTCCATCTTAACCTCTTTCCCACTCAATAAAACTAATTCTACTTCCATCTTTTCCTTAAAGATCTAAGTTTCTCTTCTATTTCCATTTTTCTAATGTGTAGCAAGGGCCAAATACAGCTGATCTCATCCAAAAAAATGGAAGCCACATGTCAGAACGGCTTAACATAGTGTCAAATCCCAACCTGCGTCTAGATCTGGCACAGTAAACTTAAGCTCCATGCCAAATGTCACGTTTGATCTGTAAGCGATGACTGTACTGTTTAGATGTTCCTGACACCATCGAAACCCATTACTTCAGTGAGATAGTTTGCTTACTATCCCTCTTCCTTCTATGGATATATTAACTGTGCTCAACATTGACCAATCTCACTCCAGAGCTCAGGCCAGCTGTGAGGACTCAGTCAACCACCTCCTGGCTAAATCCTCCTTCCTAATTTATAGCTGGAGAGTCAGGAAATCTACACCATTGGATAATAAAGATGGATGGGCAGGGGAAGAGTAGGACAGATTTTGTTCTTCACTGCGGCCTCTTTTACTAAAGTCTAAAGTGGTCAGACAACAGTAATGTTGTGTAATTCAGCATCAGACAACTCCATCATAAACATCATATACTAGTATTGTCACAATGAAGGGAGCCTTAAAAGATCAGGTCACTACTGATTGTGCATAAAACATATGCATAGCCTGCTTGTTCTGGGTATGTATGCTGCAAGATGTACCCTTGAGGCCTTCTATTTTAAAATACGGAACAAGCTTGCTGGAACCCCTGCCCACCATCTGAGGAAATGAAGGCACCACACCCAGGCAAGCAAGACTGGCGGAAAAACATGTGAACGAAGGATGCTTTTCTTATTTGTGTCTCACAAATCAGAAGGCTGATTCAAGAGGGTACTTCATTGCGGTTAGGAATTCATCAAAACATAAACCTCACAGAGGGCACCACCCTCCCATGGGTATGAGATGAGGTACTGGCCCAGAGAGGCATGACTAATGCAAGGTCATCTCAAGGTCTACAGGCTGAACAAGTGGTAAACTTCAACCCCACCAATGTCTGGCCTTCACTTCACCATGAGCTATAGCTCCTTTTTGAACAAGGCAAGGTCATGGACTACAGATCTAAAGATCTCCCTTGTCTTAGAAAATTCACTATAGGAACATATAAACTCTTTTCAAAAGATCCAATTTCCTTTAAAATTTTGGCATTTGATGGATAACATTGTAACTTACACGGCCTCTCTCTCTTTTCTCTCTTCAACTCTCTTAAACGCTCTAAAGATCATGTTTTCCTTCACACTCTCTCAAAGTTGAAATGAAGAAACTTCTGTATAAAATTAAATATACATCCAAGCATACACACATGGTATCTGGGCTCTGTCTCAAGTATTAAAAAAAATCAAGGAAAATTTAATGTCCAAATGTCTGCAGTGAATTAAGAGTGTGGTTTAAAAAGCCATTTCAATAAATCAAACTTTATTTAGCTCGCTTAGGGAAAATACCACTATAAGGTTGTAATTTGATGGTATTATATCACTTGAGTCTCACTATTTCTAGGCTTTTATTTCCTCTTAAAAAAAGAAAACTATGACTCTTAAATAATAGTAATTTTCTTAAACAAAATCAAGCTTAAAAATTGTGTGTGAGCTATTCGAATAGATACTACACGGGCATATTTGAAAGATAGATGAACAAGTTGGCTTCCATAGCTAGCCTTCCTTCCTCATAGGCTTTTGAAACTATTTTAAAAAAGCTTAACAGAAGTCCATTTTAAAAGGAAAAATAATGGGAATACATATGTATGATTTAAAAGAATCTCTAAGTAAGTGGAACAAAAGGTCTCAAACATTGTATCAGGTACCAGTTTCAATGTTCATTTTTACTTCACTTTGACTACAGGCCCCTAAGAACACTGCATTAAAATTCTGTCTCTCCACACTCCAAACTCCATTGCACTTAAATGTGTTGAGTGCCTTGAAGATGCATAGCAAAGGGCTAACTGCTGGTGGAACATAAAAACATAAGAGGAAATCACTAATATGTAGGAGACTAACATCCCACCAGGAAAAAAAAAATCACAAAACTCTAATTTCCTATCATATGTGCCTGGGTACACTCCTTAATTTAATACTTTTTATTTTTTTAACTGAAAAAAAATAGTCCCACAGCTAAATAGATCTAAGAGTTACAATGTTGGTCAGACATCAGTCGTTCACACTTGCAAGCCTTGAGTCCAAACATGAAGCCCTTGAAATGCACAAAGAGTTTTCTTTGTCTTTGTCCAAAACCAGGGCTTGAATTCAGTATAGGATGCTTTCATTTATTGACTGGTATTCTACCACCTGAGCCACACCTCCAACCTCACATAGAGTATTTCAAATACTATTGGCTTTACTAGATGAACCAGAATGTATAGAGCATCGGATAACATTTCACTTTCATACAGACGGAGACTCTTGAACACAACAAACATCTGAATTTCAAATTATGCCTCTACCCCTTCTATTTACTGTCCATGAATGTGTAATGATTGCACCACAGAGGCATAGATTTCCCTCAGAATGGTTGAAAGCATTGAACGGTTCTGGTTACTTTTCTGTGTCTTATTAAATTCACATTTTACCTCCCTATAGGACTCACAAAACCATACATTTTGGTTTATTTCAAACCTCTTTGAGAGCACCTCCATGGAAATAATTTCTTTTTTCATATATTTTTTATTGTAATTAATAGAAGGGTTACATTATATTCACCAGATAGAAGGTGCATTAATTCACATACATTGATACTCTTTCTCATGTCTTGGTCCCCATTTCCCTCCCCCCCACGCCCACCCCTCATCTTGTTTTCCCCCCTTCCCTATACAATTTCAAATAATCAAATACAAATATATCCAATATACATGGAAATAATTTCTGAATGCAAAATCCTGCCAGCATTTGCAAAGTTTCTCATTAATGTATCCCTTCAAAAGCCTTTCAAATAAAAGGTGAAAATGGCTGTGATGAAAAAACAAAGTTATTAAATGACTACAAATAAAACAGAGACCTCGGCTGCTAATTCACCAGCTATGCATGGAAGTAGTGTTGCCAGAACACTAGCTGGAAATGGCACTGCCGTTGTTCCCTTCCATGAACCCAGCAAGGCGCTGCTTTATGTCAAGTCCATGAGCCAGCTCTCGCAGGAGGCTGCTCAGATGGAAAACAGATAGGGCAGGCCCATAGAACTTCACTTCACATTGTTCTCTCCCTGGAAAGGAGAGTGGGATGCGGTATAAGAGAGCTAAGTGATCCTGAAGCGTTCAGACTGGAATTCCTCCTCTCTGACACAACCCCAGCTCTCCATGATTCATTACTACCAAATGATGACATTGACTTTTGATTTTTTTCCAAGGGTAAGTAAAACATCAGATAGGAAGAATTGCAGTGTTCCATTAATATTGATTTCACCCAGAAAGAAAAACAAATCCCTGACAATAATTTCAATGTGGAAAGGAAGTTCTAAGGAATATCAGATAGAGAGGAAGAATATGAGCAAGAAGAAAAAGTCAGTATGTTCTGGCTTTGTTACCTGGTATATTGTATATACGTTGACTTGTTTATTTGAAATAGGAAAGGGAAGGGGAAAAACAAGATGATTGGGGGCAGGTGGGGGGGGAAATGGGGACAAAAACATGAGAAGGAGTATCAATGTGTGAGAAGTAATGCACCTACTATCTGGTAAATGTAACTGTAACCCCTCTATATATTACCCAAACAATAAAAATTAAATAAATACATAAATAAATAAAAAGAAAGAAAGAGTATGTGGCACATAGTGCAGAGTAAATGATACAATATATAATGCACATCACATAGTTAACCTGCATGATTACAGTGTACATAACATATAACACATGGTACATCTATATTATATATATGTATCACACCACACATATTATCTGTTTCACAGTACATAGTACATCTTATCTAGTACATATTACATAAAATACAAATTACCTAGTATATATTGCATAGCACATGATACATAAAACACCACATAGTGTACAACACATGGTACATAGTCCATAGTATATAATGTATAGACCACGGTACATAGTACATAGACACATTACATAATGCATATTCCTCTAAGTAAATCTAAGAAACATGGTAGCTTGCCTCTCAGAATCTCAGGTACTTATCCTCCACATCTTTCCTGTCACTGTTGATGGCTATTCCAGGAGCATTAATTCACTGGCAATTCCTACCTGTCCACACTCAGGCAATGCAACCCTGCTAACTATGTACACTAAAAGGGAGAATGCCAAGGAGACATAGGCAGGGCTCTGATATTTGTTAAAACCTGCTGAAGGAGTTATGGAAATATCCAAAGGCTGGTCATAAAGAGAGGTTTGAGCAAGGCTCGGTGGCTCACCTCTGTTACCCTAGCTGCTTGGGAAGCAGAGATCAGAAGGAATACATATTAAAGTGAGCCCAGCAAGAAGTTATTGAGGTCTCCACCTCGCCCAATAAAAGGCACAATGGTCCATGCATGGAAAGCATAAGAAGGAAGATCACAATCCATGCTGGCCTGGGTATAAATGCACGACCGTCTGAAAATAATGAAAGCACAAATAGGAGCATAGCTCAGATGGTAGAGCACCTATACAGTAAATGCAAGGCCCTGAGTTCAAATCCCAGTACCACTGAGAGAGAGATGGTTATAATTTATTCAAATATCATCCATCTTCAATTTTACTATCTAATGGAGTGGCAATGTTTATTCAAAGCTGAGGGTTGGGGCTGGCCTCTAGTCACTTTTCTTCACATATGGTTATACTGTATTTTCATAACCACCACACCTGAACTACTAGGACAACCATTTAGAGTCCCTTCCTGCTTTCAGGAAGGTGGTGGTATGATGTCTGCACAGGCACCTATGAAGACAACCTTGTGAGCTCTAGACTACAAGCATATTCTGTTAAATGCTTAATTGAATGCAATATAGTCATCATACTTTGATAACTCTTTTTAGAAAAATGAATCTAGCCAAATACAGTGGTTCATATCTAACTACTTGAGTGATAATGATCGAGAAGATTGAAGTTCAAGGCCAGCCTGAGCACAAAGTAAGAAAGACCTTCATGTCAACAAATGGGCAAATCGTGATACCATGGGTCTGTCATTCCTGCTAAAACACAAATAGGAGGATCTGTGTCCAGCTTGTATGGGAAGAGAAAAGAAAGAAGAAGAAGAAGAAGAAGAAGAAGAAGAAGAAGAAGAAGAAGAAGAAGAAGAAGAAGAAGAAGAAGAAGAAGAAGAAGAAGGAGAAGAAGAAGGAGAAGGAGAAGGAGAAGGAGAAGGAGAAGGAGAAGGAGAAGGAGAAGGAGAAGGAGAAGGAGAAGGAGAAGGAGAAGGAGAAGGAGAAAAGGAGAAGGAGAAAAGGAGAAGGAGAAGGAGAAGGAGGAGAAGGAGGAGAAGGAGGAGAAGAAGGAGAAGAAGAGGAGGAGGAGGAGGAGGAGGAGGAGGAGGAGGAGAAGGAGAAGAAGAGGAGGAGGAGGAGGAGGAGAAGGAGGAGGAGGAGGAGGACCACCAAAAAGAAAAGAAAAGAAATGAATGTACAACTTAGAACGAGTCCTTTAATATATCCTGTATTATAGTTTTGATATAACAATCTATGATCAATATATAACAATTTTCAGAGCATATTGGTTAAAATAGGGAAAAAAGGGTTTGGTTTTGTTTTGTTTTGCTTTTGCCAGTTCTGGGCTTGAGTTCAGGGCCTGAGCACTGTCCTTGGACTTTCTCAAGGCTAGAGCTTTACCACTTGAGCCTCAGTACCATTTCTGGATTTTTTTTTCTATGTGTGTGGTACCGAGGAATCGAACCTGGGTGTTTGTGCTAGGCAAGCACTCTACCACTAGGCCAAACTCCTGGCGGAAAAAAAAAGGTTTTTAAAGTACAGGATATACAAACCTTTGAGTTAGGTATGCCTCTGTTGGTGTGAAGAAAAGAGAACTAGAGATCAAGAAATGATTGTACAAATAGACAAAAAGACCATATGTATATATCTATATGTTAGAATGTACAAACAGACAAGTTTAGATACAATATGGTGGGAAAGTGTACTAGAAATCAGCTACAATGTTTGCTTTGGGAGAAGGAAAATGGAAAATAGAAGTGGGAGGAGAACTGCTCACCCTTTACCAGTCTGTTATTTGATTTCTTATCAGGTGCATGCATTAATGTTTCTTTCTCATTGCATCCAAGATAAACAGTTGAAATAGTCAGCAAAGGAAAAACAAATATGGCTCCAATTTGTAGCCTGTCAGTCTTTCTCCTACCTGTCCTCCAAAGAGCAACGTTTATTTCCAAAACGTTCAGCTTGCTCCCCTCAGAAAGGCTTCCCTCTTTGCTGCTGCCTCTCCAAACCTTACCTGCTCAAGTTCCATTTCCTCCAAGAAATCTCAAGCTGATTTTGCTACTACCACCACCAAATCCCACAGCAAGCACATTGGGACAATGGCAGCAAGGCTACTGTTTGAATTCCTTCCATCAAACCTGAGGAAACCCTGCCAGTCACTCCGTCCCAGGATCCACACCGACAAAGCAGCCTCTTGGCACATCCTACGGAGGGCAGCCATGGCGGATCCCAGGAACCTCCTACTGAACTAGGGAATGACAGAGCAGCAAGCTCCCTGTTCCCTCTTCTTGTCTCAGGGGTCTCTGCCTAACCTCGGTGTCTACTGCAAAGAGCACTGGCGCAGACGTGGACATACCCATGAGAGGGAGGAACTGACCTATGCTGAATGGGAAGAAGGTAGTTGAGGCAATTAACACCTGGTGTTGGGAAGCTGAGGTGGAGATACAGCCAAGATTCCTGGTACAAAGACAGAAGCTATTGTGGTAAAGGGGGAGAAGAAAGACTATCATTATTAGCATAAATGAAGGAGGTAGACTTAACAGACATATAAGAAAGATAAAAAATCATAAGCAGTTTACTCAGCAGTAGGTAAACAAACTGACAGACTCTTCAGAGAAATCTCCATTAGGCAAACACTTCCCAGCCTTTCCCCTAATTGCCCTCTCTGTTTACTTTTTGCCTTTGTTTTGCCCATAGTTCAGGTACTGTGAAATGTTACTCTATTAAAATCAGTTTCTTTTGGGTCCTAAAGCCTTTGCTCTTGTCCCACTACCAGTGGCATTCTTTACTTCTTTATAGACAGACAAATATCTAGATCCAGTTTTCTTCATGAAAATACATAATTTTCCCCCACTTGGATTGGAAAGCATAGCATTTACAAACTAAGCCTCTGCTGTATATACAAACTAAAACTGCTAAATTTGAGAGAGCTTCTAAGTCATAACTCAAAATATATTTCCAAGCTGGAAAGGGGAATGGCTGGAATCCAGCATAAAGAGATGAAGACACTATGCAAGTGTATAGGAATGAATTCATTGAAATGCAGTAGATTCAAGGGAGAACTCAGTGTAATTCCTCAGAATAGCAAAGTCCAACAAAACACCAGGAAACCCATGCTTGAAAGAGGTGGGACAGGGTAAAGAAGAAGGGGAGGGGAAGTCAGTCCAAACTTTAAACATATATCCAACAAACTTAAGAAAAGTGAGGGAAGGAGTGGCTTGGGAAGGGTGGGTGAGAATGTTGAAAGGGATGACATCAATCAAGGCATAGAGTATTCATAAGCAGCTTGGTTGAATGGCAACTCTTTTGTTCAACTACTTAATGATAATTTTTAAAAGAGAGGGAAAGATGAAGACTGGAAGATGTCAAGCTCAAGTTCAGCCTGAGGTATCTAGTGAGAACTTATGCCAAGCAAACACACACAAAAAGGTACTTTCATCAACTTAATGTTATCCAAAATGCCTTGCTTTTGTCTGTTTTCGCTTTTAAAGTTTCATTTTATCCAAATGAAGTAGTTGATGGCTCATAATGCTGTTTTCTTCTCAATAAAAAGCTTACTTTATCCAAGCCTTTACTTTTCTGGCTTCTGTACTAGATTCACAGTTCCCTTAGAAATAAGACTATCCAACTATATTTGGGAAAACATTGGCTTTTGGCAATGTACCAGGATGACTCCATGTTCAAGTTATTGCAGCTTTTCCAGCATCTAAATTCCTACACGTGGTTAATTTGAGCTGAAATTAAAGTAGAAGTGTTCCTAGCATGACAAAGTTTCAGTCCAGTGTCACTGTAGTAGAAATTGATATGCCATTGTCATTTTATTGATTGCATATTGTCATTCAATTCTGTAAAAATGAATTTTTTTCTGATTTTTCAGTTATTCTCTAACAGTTTAAGATAATAATCTATTGTTTTAAAAAGAATGAATCTCAAGCTAGACATGGTTATGCACACCTGTAATTCTAGCATAGAGGAGGTTGACACAAGACGCTGTGGTTTAAGTTTGAATATGGATTACCTAAGTTTCAGGACAGCCTAGACTATATAGTGAAACCCTATTAGAAAAGACAGAGAGAGAGAGAGAGAGAGAGAAGAGAGAGAGAGAGAGAGAGAGAGAGAGAGAGAGAGAGAGAGAGAGAGAGAGAGAGAGAGAGAGAGAGAGTGGGGGAAGGGGATAATGGGAGGGAGAGGAGAGTGAGAGGAAATGAGAGAGGAAGGAAACTGGAGCTCATGTTCGTCAAGTACCCACCACAGCAAGCTTTCTCCAAGGACTGGAGCACCAACCTGTCCTCATACTCATTTTTAGACAACAGTCTAGGACCAAGCTTTAAGCTTAAAGTAGCTAGACCCTCTGATTGAAGGACTTGTCTGCTAGCTCTGGGTCTCTCTCTCTCTCTCTCTCTCTCTCTCTCTCTCTCTCTCTCTCTCTCTCTCTCTCTCTCTCTCTCTCTCTCTCTCTCTCTCTCTCTCTCCCTCATCCCCACTGGTCCTAGGGCTTGAACTTAGGGCCTGGCTGCTGTCCCTTAGCGTGTTCTTCTTGTTTTTCTTTTTTGTTCAAGTCTAGCACTCTACCACTTGAACCACAGCACTACTTCTGGCTTTTTCTGAGTAGTTCATTGGAGATTAGAGTCTCATGGACTTCCCTCTCCCAGCTGGCTTCAAACTGCGAACCTCAGATCTCAGCCCGCCAAGTAGACAAGCTAGAATTGCCTTCCATCCCATAAGACTGAGTCTCTGATGGGAGGTAAGATCCCCATAGGCTAGAGGCTATCCTGGATGTTAAACTGGTAAGAGCAAAACTCCAGCCACCCAAGTCTACACCCATCTCTGTGCTCCCACACCTGCCTGACCACCTCAATCACAGCACTTGATGGGATTGTCTTACAAACAGAGACAAAGAGGCACACGTGCACACACACACACGTGCGCGCACGCACGCGCACGCACACACACACACACACATACACACACACACACCCCAGACTACCTAGGAGCTGGAGCAAAGTGTGATGTTAATAAATGAGGTAAATGAATGAATGTGTAAGTTTTAAACATCTGCCACAAAATCTTATTTAGACTTCTGAGCTGCTGTGTGCAGTTATTTATTTAAGTGTTGTATAATACTTTAATTATACCCACACTCTCCATGTGGCCGTTCCATCATCCCACTGTTCATTCACTTCCATCGAGTAAGTAGATTTCTTCAGTGCCTACTATGGATTCATCAGTACCCTCAGTACTAGTAAGCTAAGGGCAGGTAAAATATGGCACAAGATTTCCCCTTAGACTCTATACAATATTGAAAGAGAAAAGACAGAAATATTGAATAGTAGCTTCCAGAGGGGAGACTAGAAATATGCTCAAAGGAGAAAAATACCTTTTCAGAAAGGATTAAAAAAGAAAGCCATTGCCAACACACACACACATTCACTCACTCACTCGCACACGCACACATGCACACGCTCCACAGAAACACATTCTAGTAGGCAGGGAATTCTAAAAGACACGCTCCCCAGTGAGAAAAGGCAAGTCTGCCAACTCATTCTTCTATTGCTGTGGGCAGAGGGAAGGGTGCCTGACATGTCTGCCTGCTCTCTGAGAGGAACCAGCTGTTCTGCAAAAAGCAGAATGCAGCCTCTGGATTTGAGCTGAGCCCTGCAGGCTGATTAAGAAAACATGTAGAGTCAGAGAGTAAACACAGAGCAAAGAATGTCTTGCTGTGTACCCTGTGGTCAGCAGAAATCTGCTCTCTTAAATACACAGCTATTATCTGTGGAATCATATTCCTGGACTCCACATTTTGTAAACCTCTGTCCTTCCCATGGATCTCGAACCTGGGTTTGGGAAGGAGAATTCCAAAAGAATGGCAAGGGAACATCCAGGAAGTAATTGTTCCAAGAAAACCAGCCAGAAGACAGCAGTTGGCATTTTATGGCCTAACCTGGAAAGGGATCTGGTTTATTACCTGGAAGTAATCTAAGAAGCGTTTATTTCTACCATACTCCATGAGTTTAAGCAGTCCCACAGACCCATTTAGAGAAGACAATACAGGCCTACACCCCACCCCTCAATGGGAGGAAGTCAAGATGTTTTGGCCCCCAGGTTTAAACCAATATACTCATTGCTTTTTCTTTGGAATAAGGGTGCTAATACTTGCAGCAACAGCAAAAGTCTTGCAATCAGAAGAAAAAAAAAAATCAAGAGAATCACAGACCTGTGAGTCCTGGAAATATTGAGCTAATGAGCCAGTCTGAAGACTGCTACCTTCAGACTTTTGAGGATATGAGTAGAAATTAATCCTGATTTATATAAGCATTCTTTAGATTCTTTTATTACTCGTAGGTAAAAGAGTTCTAACCAACACATTACCTCCAGAGATAGACAGAATAAATGCAGAATGGCATCAATATATCTGAATTTGGAGGAAGCTAAGAAATACAGAACTAAGAAAGTTCAATGTAGGCGTTTGGGACTTTCATTACAGCTTCAGGGTTTTCATCGGCTCTGGCTAAGCCTCAGAGAATTTCAGAGCAAAGCATATTTGTAACTAACTGACATAAATTTGGGGTATAAAGCTGACATGAAAAATGCATTAACCTTAAAAATTGGTAGAGCACTTAATGATTACAAGGCATTTCCTGGTCTTCAGCCCCATAATTGGAATAGGTGATTTATATGCTCATTCTCATTCAGTGTCAACCAACCACAGTATAGGAAATGAAGACATTTTAACTCGTCTAAGAAATTATACTCTTAGAAAACAAAGCCTGGAAGAGGCACCAGGGATTCCAGAAGGATGAAGAAAAGTCAAGCAACTCCTCCACAGGAAATTGGAGAGGGAAAAAGAAGTTCAAAGGCAAACGGCTCCAGCCTCTTCCTACAGTAGAAATCCACCCTGCTCTGTTGTCTGGATGAGGAAACTGGAAAACAGAGACCCTCACCCACCCACAGTCCACTCCAACAGCCATTTCTTGAGCTCCTCAACTTGAATTTTCTGTGGTATATCTTTAAAAAGTCATGGGCAAACTATCTCGAGTCTCACAACATGTGCCTGTTTTATGTGGACATGAAGTTCGGGGAAGAAAATTGGCTCATCTTTCAGAGAAGAGTTTCTCAGGGTCAGACTACAGTGTTTTTCGGAGCCCAACAGGATTCACTTCAGAAGTTTCTCTCAAGTTTAATAACACTCCAGTACATGGCTTGGGCCTCCAAGGCATACAGAATGCTTTGAGCTCACTGGTCATAGCCACAGAAAATCCAGGACCTGTTCTCAAAGAAGCTTCTGCTTCCCATCAGACCATGTAATTCATTATCCTCACCGACATTTCAACGGCTCAGACTTCACACCACAGGACCCTCCTGTGGGCACATTTCCAGTATTGACTCAGTTAGGGTCAGTTTTCTGCTTGTACCAGATCTATGGTGAGATGAAACCCAGAGCATCTGGACAATATTCTGTCAGCCCTCCCTTCCAGCACACAGGGCCACAGGCATCCTGCACCTGGAGACCTCCAGGAGAACGCACTGCTTGCTAACATATTGCATCTGCCCAGGGGATCATGAGCTGGCCCTGGACGCCCAGAACCTACTGCAGGCCCGAAAACGTCCTCTGATATCTGTGGCTGTCTCCCCCTAAATCCCCTTCTGGCCATCAGTGCTCTGTCGTACATGGACTCTAAACCCCAGGGGTGGTACTCTAAGCATTTGAAAGAAACAGAATGACCCTAATATAAGGCAGTCATGCTTTTTAAAGTAAATAGGAACAATTGCAGTTTTCCTAAAGCTTCCAATTTTCTCAAAGTTTCCATTTGCATGGTATGCCCCAAGCCCATCCTTAGTGACCCCAGCTAGTCATTATCATTACTAAGAACAAAATAGGGCAGATGTTTATTTGGGTAATGATGCTGACTCAGTAGTCTAGAGGGAACACTGGTGGAGGCAGGAACTGCTGCTAGCCCTGCGGGGGCTAGAACCACAATCCACTAGAGAAATTGCACCAGCATCAATGGAAACTGATGAGAAGAAAGTGTGCATGTGCGTATATGTGTGTGTATGTGTGTGTGTGTGTGTGTGTGTGTGCATGCACGCTGATGCACGTCTGTAGTTGTTTTATTTTAAAGAAATGGTATACTGTATCTTGTTTTACAAGGTATTGTTTTGCTGTCATACCCAAAGAAAGCCAAAGCAGCTCCCAAACATGACCTCAACGGGCCATGGAAGAGCCTAGCAAAGTCTGCATTGTCAGGTCTTATTCTGCTGAAATCCCAGAGCCCTTGAATGCTAAGCAAAGCAGTCTCCCCACTTCAGCGCTCACAGATGCTTAAATTAGACTCAAAGGTGAAGGTTTCAGGAAGGAGGTCTCTTCATTGCTAATTCCTACCATCTGGTTCGAATCTGACTCCAGGGAGTATCAAGCTGGCAGGTGTCAGCTTACAGTATGGCTGGTTGACACAAATGCCACCCGGTACTCTTTCATGTAATTGGTACTCTTGTTTGCATATATTTGCATAAATTATGCACCATCAGGATCTTTCCCTTGCCTATTTTGGATTAAAATAATTTTGCTTTTTCAAGATGTCAATGATATGTTTTCTTTTTTTAAGTATATAATAGAACAGCCAAATTGTCACACTTTTAAGAGTGCATATGGAATGGTACAAACTGGGGCGTCGCATTGTAGGATTGCCATTTATGTGTTCAATGTATTTGGATCATATTTTCCCCTCTATTACAATTCTTTTCTTTTTGTTGGCCATGGGATTTGAACTCTGAGCCTGAGCACTGTCCCCGAGCTCTTCAGCTCAAGACTACCATCCTACCCCTTGAGCCACAGTGCCACTTCTGGTTTTCTGGTAGTTAACTAGAGATAAAAGTCTCATGGACGGGCTGGGAGTTTGGCCTAGTGGTTAAAGTGCTTGCCTAGCATGCATGAAGACCTGGGTTCGATTCCTCGGTACCACATACATAGAAAAAAGCCGGAAGTGGTGCTGAGGCTCAAGTGGTAGAGCTCTAGCCTTGAGAAAGTCCAAGGACAGTGCTCAGGCCCTGAGCTCAAGCCCAGGACTGGCAAAAAAAAAAAAAAGTCTCATGGACTTTAGTGCCCAGGCTGGCTTTGAACTGTGATCCTTAGATCTCAGCCTCCTGAGTAGCTAGGATTACAGGGGTGAGCCACTGCCCCTGGCTCTATTACTCTTTTTATCCACCCTTCCTCACTCTTCTGTAATTTTTAAAAATGAGTTTGATGATGCCATTTTCATATGTGTATACCACATACATAATCACATTCACTACTCACCATCACCCATTACCTCTTACTACCCACTAAAACAGTCCCCATTTTATGGCATTCCCTGTCTATTTCTTAGATCTTGATGCTGCATAGAAGAGAAAACATGTGATACCGGTCTTTCTGAATTTAAGCTTCTTTCACTTAACACTCTCCAGTTTCATCCATTTTGCTCTTCTTTATGGCTTGTTAATACTCTACTGTATTTCTATAATCCATTCACCTACTCATGGGCCCCAAGGTCAACTCAATGACTTGACTATTGGGAATAGTGCTGTAATAAGCCTAAGTGTGCAGGTATTTCAATTGCTTGCTAACTTACATTCCTTTAGGATCCCACGTGGAATCTGTTCAGGCTATGGCAATCATTCATTTAATCAATGTGGAGACAATGAGTGAAGCCATGATCATGATCTGTCCATGCAGCTACTGATTGTGAGTCAACATCTGAAAGCTGCTTAGGGCTAGAGGGCAACCAAAGGTTAGCTAGATGTGGAAAGCAAGACAAAGGCACAGCTGGCCGCCTGCTGGCCATCAAGATGGCAGCCTCCTGAGAGAGGCTGCAGCCTGGTTGGCACTTACAAGCCACTACAGAGGCTCGGGATTGAGGCCATCGGTGTATCTTTTCTATGGTGCCACAAGCACTCTTACATACACACAATTGTTTTTGGTTGTTTTGTTTGTTTGTTTTGTCAGTCATGGGGCTTGAACTCAGGGCTTGGGTACTGTCTTTGAACTTTTTTGCTCAAGGCTAGCACTCTACTACTTTTCAGCCACAGTTTCATTTCCAGTTTGGGGTGGTTAATTAGAGACAGCAGTTTCATGTTTCTTCCCTGGTGGGCTTTGCACCACGATCCTTAGATTTCAGCCTCCTGAGTAGTGACGATTATAGGCGGGAGCCACCAGTGCCTGGTGCACACAACAGTTTTTATGTCTAACTCCTCCTTTAGGAATGTGTTAGAAGACAGAGGGAAAGAAAAGTAGGATGGAAGCAAGGTTGGACTTTACAAATATATTTACACATACACACAAGCACGTGTACATATATACACATATACACATACATACAGGAATTGTTTCCTTCTCCTATCTTGGCATTAAAGTCTCTAAGGGATCCTGGAGCTTGAACTTACATACTGCCCTGTGGCTCTTCACTTCAATTTCAATCAGCACTCTTTGGAAAAAGTAAGTCCTTCCCTCAAGACCCAGATTAAACAGGACTAGAATGGATCTTAAGAATCCAAACCTCAAAAACCACCTCCAAATACTACAGGTGGGCAATTAGGATCCACAGGCAATTTCTACACACATTCACTAAATGTCAAAAGACATGTCTAGTGACACTGAAGAAACAATTAGGTATCTTCTTAGATAAGAGCTCTAGAAACACAGTGGATTTACTGGGAAAAGAAATTTGGTTCACAGAGATGTGAATTAACATAAAGCAAAGCCCTGGAGGCAGGTCTCTCCAATTTTCCAATGCATACAATAGACTTGTTTTCCTGTGAAAGTTATTATTAAATATTATATTGTAATTGTATTAAATATTGTATTGTATTATAAATATTATTAAATAACTGTACTAGGAACAGAAGAACACAAGATTTTTACTTAGTATTGAGATGAAGAGAAATGTGTCTGTTTTTTTTTTGTTGTTTTTTTTTTTTTTGCCAGTCCTGGGCTTGAGCTCAGGGCCTGAGCACTGTCCTTGGACTTTCTCAAGGCTAGAGCTCTACCACTTGAGCCTCAGCACCACTTCCGGCTTTTTTCTATATATGTGGTACCAAGGAATCGAACCCGGGTCTTCATGCATGCTAGGCAAGCACTTTAACCACTAGGCCAAACTCCCGGCCATGTGTCTGTTTTTTAAGAAGGTGGCATATTGGATTAGGTGAAGAATAGACTCTATTGAGGTCAAGAGAATAATCTTACTGAATTTTCCTTCTGTTGCATCTGAAAGCAAGAGCTCCTTTGCAGTAAACAGAAGACTTCTCACAGCAATCCTTTTCACTGTTCCAACCACTTCATAACACTAGTTCTGTCAGTTCAGAGGTGATCTGTGGAAACTACAAATGGAAGTTTCTCAGTCTAAATCTTCCAAAGAATTCATATCTTAATCTTAAGAAGCTCCAGGCATTTTACCAAGATTTGACAGGTTCACAATACAAAAGCCATCAGAGACTGATGAACCATCTGGAATCCTAAAGTCATATTCTGCTTTACACACACACACACACACACACACACACACACACACAAAGCACATTAAGCCTTCATCTGAAGATCCTCAAAAGTTTTCAAAGCCCAGGAAGTGATTAGCCTGCAAGATTGCAATGGCTAAAGGAGTACTTTAAGTCTCTCTATTCCTAAGACAGAACTCTATACCAAAAATACACTTCCCAAGGCTATACTGAGCTGTCAAGGTGCATTTCATCTAATGGTAGCCCAAGAGTCATGTCTGTACTACACCTGGACATTCTGTACTGACTCCATGATAGTGAATGTAGCTATAATACACTGTATGGCTTCCTGGCTATGATCCATCTCATGAATGGTTTTCTGTTCCTTCTAATCTACTTCCCAGGAACATGGCAGGTTGGGATATCAAAGCTATCTCCAGGTAATTTATTCATAGAGGACAGACTTCGTTCCACAAAAATAAAAAGGAGAGCAGGAACTATGAACGTGGCAATGGTATAGCTGAGTGCTGTGGAGAAACAGAAAGGTGACCTAGAGAGAAGTAAAACATAGCCCCAACACCCAGCCACCAGGGAAGGATGGGATGTCAAAGCCACATCATTACAGTAAGCCCAACTTTTCTGGTAACAGACTGGTGGTCCTAGCCACAGGACCAGCTGACGGTTCTTGCAAGTCTTAAATCCAATGTAGGGACATGGTAGAGTGATTAAATTCTGTGTGAGACAGGCCAGTGTCGGGGAAGAAATTTATCCTGTTGTTCCTATATCTCAAAGAGCTACAGGTAGACTCTATCGTAAGAGACGGTTTATTGCTTAAGACTGAGCTTTTCTGGGAACCTGAAAACAAGGAGCAATCACAACTCAAGGAACGTGGGGAACACACACACACACACACACACAACACACACACACTTCAAACACAAACCATCTAAGGCTTGATCTAAGAGTGCAGAGGGACTGGTAGCTTCACTCTCTATGGTGAACTGTACATGAAGCCTCAGATGCAAACTGGAGTTACACCATGCTGCTGAGCTCTGAGCCCAGGTCCAGCAGATTTTGTTCTGTTTTCCAAGCTTCATTCCTCTCACGGTGTAATTTGCTGCTGGGTAGGAGCAGAAAGCTCTGGGAGTCTCAGATGATACACAGCTCTCTCCCTCCAGGGTAGATTTCAGGGCTCCTTTTGTTATCCAATCTCCTCCCCAACTGGGGAAAACCTTTGGGGCATTTTCCCCAACCCAGGTATACAAACTGAGAATATAGAATGAAAGGGAAACTGCACAGCCCACAAGAGACAAAGCAGTAGATCTAGGTTTACATAGAAGAGAGGTTCTCAAGAGAACACAGCTGAGATAATGATAAGCAACCTTTGACCAGTTTGGCCTTCATTCAAAATACAGCACCAGCCGGACATAGCTGTTCCATAAGATTACGTCACTTTATTTCCTCCTCCTCTTTCCCTAGCACTAGAAACTGAGACCTTGAGAGAAGACAGTTCACCAAGAAGTCAACTGAGCAAAACTGATATTGATCCCAAGAGATATGCAAATCATAAATTAGAAATACAAGAAATGCCTAAATACAAGGCAATGGCCATAAGCTATATGCTTATAGCTCCTCAATGGGATTCAAAGATATTGGTATGGGTGGGATATACCAGCTGAAAAAATGTGTACATTTAGAAATCTACTTATAGACAAAGCACCTGCCTAATAAGTGCAAAAGTAAGTACAAGGCCCACAGTTTAAACCCTAATGCTACCAAAATAATAATGATAATAATCAGTGACCTCAAAGAGGATTCAAATGAAAGTTAACCCAAGATCTGGATGAAAAAATTAACAACATGAATGAGAAATTCAGCAACAATATTGAGAGGGTTTTAAAAAAAAGAAAAGAAAGAAAATCTCAGAAATGAAAAGTTCAAAATCAAATAAAAAGACAGTAGAAAGCATCATTGATAGACTAGACCAAGCAAAAGAAACTGTCAGAGACTAAAGACAAAATTGGGAAAATATTACATTTGGGTATCAATTAAGGAAAAATAAAATAAACAATCATGACTACATCTTTTAAGAACCCTGAGACATAATGAGGTGATGTAACCCAAGAGTTTATGAGCAAGAAAATTAAGCTAAAATGTAAAACTAAAGACATAGAAAACATATTTAAAGCAATTGCTGTGAAAAAAATCCCAATTCCAAAGACAGTTATAGAAAAATCCATATAAAGGAGGCCCCAGAGTCCCAAACAGATATAAAAAGAAAAGAACCTCACTACATTACAGTATATCCAAAATATTAAAGCAAGAGAAAGAGGAAAAAAAAGTATTCAAATGGAAAAGAAAAATTTTCAGATAATAGGATCCTATATTTGAATGATCCTAAAGATTCATCAAAAGTAAATAAATAAGACCACTTAAATCTGATAAACACGTTCAGCCTAATTCTTGACAAAGGTATAAAAAAATTACATTGGAGCAAAGGCAGATTCTTTAAGAATGATGCTAAAGAAATGGGTATGCACATGTACAAGACAAAAACAAGTTCCTGATCTCTCACTGTACAAAACCTGATTTTTGACTTGAATGTAAGACTTGAAACTTTGAAACTACTAGGGGAAAACACTTCAAGACTTCAGCATGAGCGAGGATTTTCTAAAAGGACCTAATACCTCCGGAAATAACAAGAAATGCCAAATGCAATTGCATCCAGTTAAAACGCTTTGGCACATCAAAAGGAAATAATGATCAGAGTAAAGAGCCAATAGAATTGGAGGAAATCTTCACCAGTTATTCATCTGACTAGGGGTTAATCCAGAATATACTAGATTCTTTTTAAACACGCCAAAAGAAATAGCACAAGGAAATCCCTCACAATTACTGTGCAGTAATTTTTAAGGGAGAGAATCTAGTTGGTCAAACATACTCCTCTCTTATGCTCTGGAACAACTTGTCCTAACCTGGTATTTGGAAAGAAAAGTTGCAGGATGGAGTTTAGCTCCGCTGGTAGAGTGCCAGCCAATGAGCAGTGTCTGGTACCAAGTTCAAGTCCTAGCCAGGCAACAAAACAAAAAAGAAAACTGGACCAATGGAAATTTCCTTCTGACAGCAGGGGAAAGCAAAGTCCATTACTCTGACTTCCCCGAGTCTTTTGGGGCTGCCCTGGGATAGAAGTGGTCCAGGACATATAATGTGAAGCTAATTGAAAGGACCTCCAGGATAGTGTAACAAAAGCCATATAATGAATGATTGTTGTCCTTAATGTACTATGTTGTCTCTCATCTCCTTTGCTGTCCCTTGGTTATCTCATATTGGTATAGTATTTCACTTTGTTATCTGATATATTGAATTTATTTGTATTTGGATATTTGAAATTTGATAGGGAAGGGGGGAAAACCAAGACGGGTGGGGGGTGTCGGGGGGGAGAGGGAAATGGGTACCAAGACATGTGAAAGGGTATCAATGTATGTGAATTAATGCACCTTCTATCTGGCAAATATCATGTAACCCTTTTACTAATTACAATAAAAAAAAATGCAAGCCAACTAAAAAAAAAAAAAAAAAGAAGTGGTCCAGCTGAAGCTGGTTAAATACATATATTTCAAAAAGAACATTCCTTAGTTACAACCTGCTGATTTGAATTTCCACAGCTATATCTTTGTCCAACTTCCTGCTGCAGATAGTTTGAAACATTTTGCTTTCCAAGGCCTGAGAGCTGAGAACAGCCTAGACTGGCTTTATTTTGTTGGTTGGTTTTCTAATTAATGAGAGACATGAAATCACAGTGAAACAATTTGTTATCTTCCATATAACGACCTTGCCATGAGTTCCAAACATTCACACCATAGTGAATTAATCATGTGTCTCTGGTATCAAAAACAAAACAGTCTTTAACTTTCTGTGAAGGCATTTCTACTTAACAATAGCCAAAATGCCAACAAGACCCACAAGGACTTTTTGTTGTTGTTGTTTGGGTTTTGTTTTGGGTTTTTTGTTTTGTTTTGTTTTGTGCAAGTCCTGAAGCTAGAACTCTGGGCCTGGGCACTGTCTCTTAGCTCCTTTGTGCTCAATGCTAGTGTTCTACCACTTGAGCCACAGCATGACTATTTCGGTGATTAAGAATTGGAGATAAGAGATAAGAGTCTCATATTCTTTCCTGCCTGGGCTGGCTTCGAACTACAAAGCTGAATAGCTAGGATTACAGGTGTGAGTCAAAGTGCCTTGCTCTTTTATTTATTATTATTTTTTCAATCATGGGGCTTGACTCAGGACCTGGGCACAGCTACTGACCTCAAGGCTAGCACTCAACTTCTTTGAGCTGCAGTGCCACTTCCAAGGGACTTCTTTTCCGCTGATTTTCTTCTAAGGGAACCCACAGAGAGCTCTAAGTGAGAAGGTATTCCCCACAAGTCTGTTGAGTGACAAGAAGTCATCTCTTTGGATGAGCAGGAAGTCTAGTCATTCTAAAGTTGAGACATCTGCCTGACTCAGATGGCTCATGCCTGTAATCCTGTTTACTCAAGAGCCTGAGATGTGAAGATCAAGGTCCCAAGCCAGCCAGAGCAGACAAATCTCCAAGACTCTCATCTCTAATTAACCAGCAAAAAGCTGAAAATGAAGGTATGGCTCAAGTGTCAAGAATGCCAGCATTGAGTGAAAACAACCAAGCAAGAACATGGGGCCCTGAGTTCAAGCCCTACTACAGGCACAATAAATAGAGAGGGGGGAGAGGGAGAGGGAGAGAAAAAGGGATAGGGAGAGGGAGTGAGATCTGAGAAACTAAGCAAAGGCAATGAGCTCTGTCCTGTCATATCCCAGGACCACCTGCATGAGTTCAGTTATGTCCCAACAGTTCTGTCCAGTGATAAAGATTCCATTACAAGTAAGGAAGCTGATGCTGAATGAGTTTGAGCCACTTGGTCCCATTCTCCCAGTGAGAATGAAGTCCAGCCCACGTGGTCTTTCCTACTCTGAATATCATTTGCATCTACCACCTGGCAGGAGTACTGAGCCCATTGTGAAAAGGATTTTGCTCTCCCAACTCACAATCTGCAACTTGCAGACTCTGCAGGAAGTTCTCAGAGAAAAGGGAGATAACCCCAGGGATCTGGACTCTGTCCAGACTGACACCAAGGTCTTTCCTGAAACCAAAGCTTCAAGATAGAGCAACAAAACCCCATTAGCACTGGGCTACCTTGCACCTCCTCCCTGAACCAAAGGGGACCAGAGTGGTGGGAATGGGTGTGACACCAAACTTTCCTGACAAAATGTGCTAACAGTCCCCAGCCTCTTACCACTTTCTGTTGCCTTTGATGCTTTATCACATCTGCTGCCTTCCTCCCTAGGGTTAAGTTTGCATGTATTAAAGAACAAAGCTGAAGCTACAGCGGGTTTCTTCTTATGATCTCAAGCAATTCCTGTTTAAGAAATCCCTGTTAAATAACTTCCCCTTTGTAGAATAAAAATTATACTCACCAGTGGGGCTCAGAAATTCTCAAAGAAGATCATGAACCATTTGTTTAAAAAAAAATCATGACCCAAATGTCACATTTCTGTAAGCAGCCACCATCCCCTGTAATTTTTACCATGCCATGCTATCTCCAAAATGACTATTTAGAAATTCCATACTCTCTGTTGCCCAAAATGAATGCTGTGTTAATTTGCTCCAAGATGAGGTGAAATGAAATTGAATTTAGCACTTCCAATACTTAAGCTTATAAGAAGCATCTTTATAATTAAATTGGAATATTTCAAGCTATGAGTCATGCTTAGTGAAATTTCTTGTAAGAACCCTAACTCTCACATCTCCTGGATACCATCATTTGCTGTGCTACTTTTTGGGTGTTTTTGCACCCAAAAGGGAAGTTTTTCCTTGACCAATCTCTCCAGTATGTTTGAAATATAACCAGATAGTATTAGATCCAATTACGTAGGGAATCATAATCTTAGACTGAACGTTAATATCAGCATTTGAACTGACAAACTATGATAAAAATGACTGTATCATAGGTACTTCTTGTTGAAAGTACATGTAGAATACTTTGCTTTCAATTTGTTCATTAGAAATTGGAGAAGACAGACTAGATAATATTTCTAGATGATGATTTCTCTGTGTTTATGTATGTGTAGTAGACTTTTCCAAAAGCTGGGGTAGCTGTCACCCAATACAATGAACTGACATCCTGTTAAGTATGAAGCCAAAAGGCACAGTCAGCAGATGAAAGATGGAAGGAAGTTTTATTACTCAAAGTAATAATAAATAGGGTGAAGCTGGGGTTATTTGCCAGCCAGTGCTGTCCCTGATCAAAGAAGGCCTGGAGATCGAGAAGCCCATAGATAACACCACAGATCACACATTCAAAAAGAACAGATGATGCTTGTGAAGACTTCTGGACATGCTCAATTCAGTATTCAAATGAACTGAATTTATTCTACTCTACCTCATGAGTTGACGATCTAGGCTGCTTCCTTCCAAGTCTCTCCAAAGAATTTTCAGCTAACACAAAAATAATGAGCAACTTTGTAAGGATATTAGCAGTACCTTATTTGTGCTGTTATTTTGACATTGGACTTGATTATGTAGCCCAGGTTGGCCCAGAACTCATAATCTTCCAGCCTCTTCCAACCCAACTCCTGAGTTTACCACCATGTCAGACAGATTAACAGCCTTCTGCCCTGTAAGTCTGTTCCTAAAGCTGCCTGCCTCACATAATTAGAATTAATGTCTTAAATGACTTAGGTATGTATTTCATTATACTAATACAATAATAGAATTGCTTTTTTGGTAAAATATTATACCAGATATGTTGAAATTATGTATTTAAAGGAGAAATAGCATTTTCTCTTCCATGTCCTTTGTAAGGATCATATTTGATGCTCCTATGATAAAAGATGGGTCAGTATGAGAAAAGTCCAGCAATGATATCTATGCTTCCATTCCATGATAGAAACATTGATGATAGAGCTTGACAATGCTTTTTTGTTGAGTCTTCTTGGCTGGGGCAAGACCCCAACAGAATGAAGGTTTTATAATCAACTTCCTTTGGACACAATAGGTCAGAGAATTCCTCTAGGACTCTATGAGGGATGAAAAAGTATACACTGACCTTGTTTCAGTAATGTTCTCAGTTGCCAAGGTGCCAGATTTGGGGCATGATGTCTGAGCCCCAATAATTAATTTCCCTTTCTTTCTCCTTTCATTCTTTCTCTATAGTTATATCTACTTGCCCCAAAAGTCAAATATTCAAATGAAAATTGCTTTTATTACTGCAAGCTTTTCTATTTAAATCATTTTTCTGGTATGCATTTTGGCTTTGGAAATGTGACTACACGTGACAGCTTACACCAAAACCCTGGGGTCTGGAGTCCTTAGTATAAAGTAGCATTCATGGTCTGGGAGTTTACTCTAGTGGTAGAGTGCTTACGTAGTATGCACAAAGACCCCGGTTCAGTTCCTCAGTACCACATACATAGAAAAAGCTGGAAATGATGTTGTGGTTCAAGTGGCAGACAACTAGCTTGAGAAAGCCCAACAGTGCTCAATCCCTGAGTTCAAGCCCCAGGACTAACAAAATAATAATAATAATAATAATAATAATAATAATAATAAAGTGGCATTCAATCTTCAGTGATGCACACAGCTCCTCTCATATACTTCAAGTCATCTATAAATTACTCATGCTATTTAACACAATGCTAAAAAGATGTTAGTAGTTCTTTTATCATATTGCTTAAGAAATAAGAAAAATACCAGGCTTGGACTTTGGCCTAGTGGTAGAATGCTTACCTAGCATGTACAAAGACCCAGGTTCAATTCCTCAGTACCACATACATAGAAAAAGCTGGAAGTGGTGCTATGGCTCAAGTGGTAGAGCTCTAGCCTTGAGAAAACCCAAGGACAGTGCCCAGGCCCTGAATTCAGTCCCCAGAACTGGCAAAAAAAATAATAATAATAAATAACAAAAGGGCTGGGAGTTTGGCCTAGTGGTTAAAGTGCTTGCCTAGCATGCACAAAGACCCGGGTTCGATTCCTTGGTACCACATACATAGAAAAAAGCCGGAAGTGGTGCTGAGGCTCAAGTGGTAGAGCTCTCGCCTTGAGAAAGTCCAAGGACAGCGCTCAGGCCCTGAGCTCAAGCCCAGGACTGGCAAAAAAAAAAAAAAAAAAAAAAAAAAAAGAAAAGAAAATAAATAAGAAAAATACCTGTACATGTTCAATAGAGATACATTGTTTTTTCTAAATATTTTCTTTCCATTTCGGGTTATGGAAGGCAGATCGTATATGCTAATCTCTTCCCTCTGAAATTAGGACATCTCTGTTGAGTGGTCTGCAAGAAAATCTCCAATTTTCTTTTCATGTTACCTTCACCTAGTAAACATCGACAATATTCCATTATATCTCTTAGATACCCTAGATCAAGTATTATTTTGATATGGTACTGTACAGACCTGAGAATGTCACAGGTAATAATGCAATAATACACTTATCCTCAGCAAAAGCTAGAAGTCTAGGAATGCTATTTCTAACAAACACTTCACAAACATCAGCTCTTTTCATCTCCACCACAACAAACTTTACTTATGGGGTATTTCTTTCTCTTAGTTTTCAAGTGAAGGACCAGAGTAGGAGAGAGTAAGTAACTTATTGCAAATTGAGCAAATGACAAAACAAGTGTTTGGAATTCTAGGCTTATAAGCTACCAAATATCTGTTTGCTTTAACTTGTCTTCCTCACTTGAGAACTTTCTCTGATTATTTACTTTGGAGGGGGAATATTATGAAAGCATAAGTTAACTTATTCTTGCATGTTTTAAAAATTGTCTCTTACTGAAAGGAAGAGTTAATTAAAAATAAAATATAACAAAGAACACATAGCACAATACACATATTCTTCTTTGTTATTCACCAACTGGTGACATTACTAGCCTAATTTCCTACTTATAAGAACAACTTCATTTGTTTAATTATTTTTTACTTTCCCTTGCCCTATTCTGAGACATGTCAAGAGATGTCATAGCTCAGAATCATTAAAAAGAATTACCAGGGCCAAGAACATTCCCATCAATAACTTCTGTGCTACCCAAGAAAGACTAATAAGGAGGATAAAGATTTCTGTTTGAATTCATGCTCAGACCCACCAGGAAGAATTCATACACTTGTAATGCTGAATGATTTGATTTATTCTGCTACTATTTATTGGAATAGTTGTATTCACAGAATATTTTCATATGCTATCGTAGTTAAGAAAGCAAATATTTAAAATGCAGACTGGCAAGGAAATTCTGGAATATATGGTAATCATAGATAATAGTTGTAAAAAAGAAAAAGAAAGCCCACTATGAGTCAGGGGCCCAAAGTGTAGATTAGTGGTAGAGTATGTACTAAGTATGTACAAGGAAAGCTCTGTGTTTAATCTTCATTATCAGAAAAGCAGAATATTTCTATAAGTCAGCTTCCTTGCCTAGGAGATATGAGTGTTTTATTGATCTCTTTCTTGTACTTGCCTCCTGTACTTGCCTGTTAGTGTTAGCTTAATAGCTGACATAATGACAGGGTTGTGGCTCTTCTGATTCTTCTTTTCAGCTAGGTATCATGGTTGGGCTTCTCTTTAGTCTGACTCATACCATTTTAGCAAGAATCCTAAGACAATTCAGCAAGAATCACCCACCTTTGATATCTGGTCATATTGACCCTCCATTAGCAAGAATCCCTTTAAGTCTGTTTAGCAAGTATTGTCTGGTTCTTATTGCCCCCACCCCCATTTTTGTCATTTTCAGTCTATTAACATCTCACTCTTGCTCACTGGCTAAAAAAAAACTCCAGATGTCATTTGCAGTCTGTACAGTTCGAGTCAATCTTTTCCCCTATCACAATGGTCCTACTGAACTTCCTTTCTGTTTTAACAAATGTCAAATATTTGCAAGTATTTACAATCTCCATCAAGTTTTACAATTATGTGTCAGTCACACATATTAAAAAACATAATGTTTATCACTGGGGCATAAAGGGCCTCTTAGTACACCTCTCTTCTACCTTTCATAAAGTGGTGAGTGGGACTTTTGTTTGCTAAGAATGGAGCTCCTCTGGCTATTGTTGGTGAACCAAGGGGTACCAGGAAGGATTACCAGGCCCTGGAAACTGTTTGATGGTCACTACAAAGAGATAATGGATTAGCAACAACCTTGCTGAGGCTTTGCAGGCAGAGAGGAGAAGAAAGATTGAGGAAGAGGAAAGAGAAAAAAAATAGTTAAAATAAATGTTGAACACAGTGAGAACACCATGGTAGATTCTAGCAGAATCCTAGCAAAGCCTTGAATAAAGCTATGCTCAGCCTTTCCTGAAGCCAAGGGCAGCTTTTGAAGCTACAGAAAACTGCTACATCAAGGCAGTGTATACACTTCACCACATCCGCATGTGTCACTTATTCCTACATATTTTCTGGGCTGTTTCTCAGTCATTGGGTGTTACCAGTGGTGGGATATTAAGTGATTTGTTGCCTGACACTATTCTATTGCCATTAAATGGAGGTCATTTAAAATTTTTTAAAATACTGTATATTGGACAACAAAGGTAGCTGTTGTTTGTTCTATACACAAACAGCTTTCCAAGCTCTGCACACCTTTGTTAACACCTTTACATTCCCTTCCTTGGCTTAACACAGCATTGAAAGTTGCTTTAATTTTCTCAACATGCTGAACATAGGATTTTCGAAGAACAGGAGAGAGGACTATGTGAGACCATGTGAGCCTATGACAGATTATTCAGATCCTTCTTTCCACTGGGACCTGAAAAGATCTATTCCTTAGGGCATGGACAAGCATAGCATTGCAGGCAAGCTGAGTGCTCTAACAATCTACCTTGCCCTCCTCTAACATCTGGGAATCTGAGCTCGGTGCACTATACCACTCCAGCATGCCTGTCCTCTGACTTCCAATTAGGTTGGGCAATGAGAGGCGTTACAGGAGATAAGAGGCTGAGAGGAATGGGCTTTTCTGGAAGTGAGTTTCCTCCCACTTCCTCCCTTCCTGGCTCCCAGGCTCAGTGACTTCAGTCTTAAGGTCATACTACTTCTAATTGGCTGCTGGGAAACCAGCTTGCACTTTCTCATAACCACCTCCGGCCTTTGAGACCATGCAAGGAGAAGCTTTACTTCTGCTGGTGCTGGTTGGTTTCTGTTGCCATCCTGCACCTGGCAGATGCCTTAGCCTTGGCCATACATTTTTGAAAGTATCATTTTTAGTTGCACGTGTGTGTGTGTGTGTGTGTGTGTGTGTGTGTGTGTGTGTGTGTGTGCGCGCGCGAGCGCACGTTGGGATGGAATCCCAGGCTTCACATGTATGCTAGGAAAACTACCACAGAGCTACACCTTTCATCATTGAATCAATTCTTTGAGTAGAACACCTGCTTCTTACTGAGGCCTTGATAATATGCACACCTCTTCACCCAGTGCCAATATTTCATATATGCCTCCACTTCCCAAAATACAACTACAACTATTTTTATTTAAAAGCATTTGAGATTGCTAAGAAGCGGCAATAGGCTCCACCAACAACAACATGAGGGTCCTGGAGAATCCACTCTCCAGTGAAACAACCAGAACTGCTAGAAATCATTTTAAATGTCTCTAGAAATGGTCCTAAGGCCACCTAGACAAAACACAAACTTCTACTGGAGAAAATCCACTAAATCTGATTAAGAAAGGTGACTCTGTGGCACTTGAGAGCCTGTCAGCTCCCTACCACACCAAGGTGGGATCCCTCTTCTACTTCCTTCCTGGTTAGTGACTGTCTTCCATTCCTGGACAGGGAATGCTGTGTCTCTCTGGGAGGAGCAGGGCATCAGTGTTTCCTGTCTTCCTCAACTCCATGTTAAAAGCCTAAATTCCTGGCCAGTAATACTGGCAGATGGGGCAGGCTCAGAATTCTAGGAACCCAATTATCACCTCCTAGCTTACTCAAAGGGTAGAGGTTTCACACTAGGTTATCTAAGTCCACAAGCTTCCTTCCTCTGTGGCTTTAAGATTTTGTTCAGGAGATGTGGTCATTCATAAAAACAGAGGGTTCTGAAGTTCTGTCAAAAAGAATTGATTCAATAAATTCACTGTTAAAAACAAAGAAAGAAACTGAACAGAACTAGGGATACTCATAAAACCATACTCATAAATAATTTAAAGGAAACTGATGACTCTATAAGGGTGATAAGAAAAACTAGGTCAGCTAGTTTGACAGAGATATGTAGGGAATGAGATCACTATCAGAAAAGAAAAATCAAAGATTTATATCAAAAGCGCAGTCATAGAGCCACTTGCTTACCATGTACAAGGCCCTGGCTTTGACCCCTAGAATGGCTATGTGAGTTTAAATTACTTCTATGTAAATATAATTGAGTCAGACTATAGACTAAAGCATGCCTCCAGCATTGTCAGAGCAATAGAGGAATTAGCAGAAAACTGGTGAAGCCAATTTCATGTACTATCAACCAAATAAGGCAAAGAGCTCAGGGAGAGAAACTCAAAAGTTAAATGGCAAGCCTGGTGCTGTGGCTCACATCTGTAATCCTAGCTACTCCAGAGGCTGAGATCTGAAAATCTCAGTTCAAAGCCAGCCCTGGCACTAAAGACTGTGAGATGCATCTCCAATTAGCCACTAGAAAATGAGAAATAAGGCTATGGCTCAAGGAATGGGGAAGTAGCCTTGAGTTAAAGAACTCAAGGACAGTGCCCAGGCCCAGAATTCAAGCCCCACTACCAACAACAACAAAAAAATTAAATAGCAGGCATAAATCCAATTACACAAATTATAATGGATTAAACCAATAAATAGATTGTCCAATCAGATTATAAAGATCCATCTATGCTTTAGATTCTAAGACCCAAATAAACTGAAAATACAAAGATAGAAAATAATATATCATGTAAGCAGAAACTATAAGAAAGCTGGAGCTGGGGCATGTGGTACATGCCTATAATCTCAGCACTCAGAAGGCAGGGGCAGGAGGATCAGGAGTTCAAGGTCAGCCTGACCTACATAGCAAGATCTTGTCTAAGACAAAAAAAAAGTGGGCTGAAAGCTTGGCTCATCAGTAGAATGCCTGCCTGGCAAGAGCAAGGCCCTGAATTCAAACACCAGTACATACACACACACACACACACACACACACAAAGGAAGCAATAAATAAAGGAAAGAAGAGTTGGAGGAAGGAAGGAGGGAGAAAAGAAAAAAGAAAGCTGGAGTGACTATAGTAGACACAATTTTAAACAAATCAAAAAATGATACAGATACCTTATCGTGATTCAAATACCATTTTAACAGCTAGATATTACCATTCGAAAGTTAGAAACATCTGAAAAAGAATCCTAAAATATAAAAAAAGACTAAATTGAAGGAAGAAATAACAATTACTCAGTAATAGTTAGAGACTTCCCTATTCCACTTTAAGTAATGAATATAGCAACTGGACAGAAAGAAAATACAGAAATAGAAGACTTGAAAGATATTATAAACGAACTACATCTAAAAACATCTACCCAGGAACAGAATATACTTCGAGTACACATGAAACACTTTTCAGCATAAATCATACATACTAAGTTAGAAGACATCTTTAATAGGTGTAAAAGTTGAAAACCTATGAAGTATGTTTGCAAACCGTGTATACTACAGTTAGAAGAAGTTGAAGGCACTTTCAAATACACAGATGTTGAACAATAATTAACAAGAGTTCCAAAGAAGAAATGACAGGTGAAATGTGAAAACCTCCCAAGGTGATACATGAAAACAAAGATACAGCATACTAGAACCTATAGCGGCTGCGAGAGCAATCCACAGAGGAAAATTTACAGCCTATACCTACATGAGTTACTAAAACCATCCCAGAAAAGAAAAAAATCTCAAATAAGCAACTAGAAAGGACAAAGCCAACTAAAACCTACATTATACAGAAGGAAACAATGAATATTAAGCAGAAAATAACAAAATGAGGGACAGAAAAATAACCGAGAATATAAACAACAACCAAAGTTGGTTCTTCAAAAAGAATATGAAAGTTGGCAGATCTTTAACTCAACTGACTAAGGAAAATAGGCCAAAACTAAATTACTAAAACAATGAACTACGAGACATCACAGCTGATTTTACAGAAATAAATCAGATTATAGGGGACTATTATAAACAAATTGCATGCAAAAAAATAAGTAATTTAGGTGAAATTTCTAAAAGTTTCCCATAATGATACAAACTATCAAAACCGATTAAAGCCAAGTACCTATGGCTCACATCTATAATCTCAGGTTGACATCTGAAATTTTAAGTTCAAAACCAGCCGGAAAGACAAATCCATGACATTACCTCCAATTAACTAGCAAAATGTCAGGCTGTTGGTGTGACTCAAGTAATAAAATACCCACTTTGAAGAAGAAATCAAAGTGAAAGTGTGAGGTCCTGAGTTCAAGAGCAAGTACTAACATATACACCAACAAACTGATCCAAGAGGAGATATGATACACTTATAAGAAGCAAACAAATTGAATTGCTGGGCCCAAATGAACTACCATACATTTGAGTAAGAACTAGTAGTATTCTCTAAAAACTGTTCCAAAGGGAGAATATGTTCTGACTTGTTCCATAACACTAATCCTTTGTGTATACTGACTGTCCTTATCAGTCAATCTTTTGAATAGGACACATATTTCTTACTGGGGCCTTGATCATACTGATCATACACACACCTCTTCAATATTTTATATCAACTTCCTTAATACCAAAACTAAGTGAAGGCCTTACAAGAAAACTATAGACCATTATCTCTTATAAATATGGATACAGATTCCACAATAAAATCTTAGCAAACTAAGTCCAGTCACACATATTAGAATCAAGTGAAATTTATACCAAGAATGAAAAGTTAAAGGACTGAAAAATTAATTCATGTAATACACCAAATCAATAATCCAAAACTGCATCATTATCTCAACAAATACTAAAAAGAAAGACAAAAATCCATTATTCCTTGATGGTAAAACCTTGACACACAAAAATGGGAACTTTCTTAATCTAAAGAAATACACACACACACACACACACACACACACACACACACACACACACATTCCACATAAATACTCTCATAATTTAGGCTCAATGGTTCCCCTCATTTGTCATAATCAGTAGAAACCTTGGGCTCTCCCAGCAGAGATTTACAATAGAACAAAACCTAGATACACAAGGCCATATAGTATGACGCTAAATGAAAGGATCTCTAGGATATAGAAACAAAAGCCATATAATGAGTGATTGTTGTCTTTAATGTATTATGTTATCTCTCATCTCTTTTGCTGTCCCTTGGTTATCTCATATTGTCACCTTGTTATCTGATATATTGTATATATGCTTGATTGGTTATTTGAAATAGGATAAGGAAGCGAGGAAAACAACGTGAGTGGGGAAGGAAGGGAAATGGGGACCATGACATGAGAAAGGGTATCAATGTATGTGAAGAAATGCACCTTCTATCTGGTGAATATAATGTAAGCCTTCTATTAATTACAATAAAAAATATGAAAAAATACAACTGAAAAATACTCTCATAATTTCATACACTCTGAAGTTAGAAACATTCCAGTTTGCCCAGGGTGACCTCAATTTAAACCTATAGCCCAAAATAAAGAATAAGAACCTGGCTTTCCCCCTTCTATTCCTGTTTAGATAATAAAGGAAGCTAATCACCCTATTTACCACCTCACTTGTGTATTAATGATTATTTGACATCTTTGTTAGGCATTAAGCCTAATAAAAGGCAGAAACTATAATCATATTAGTCCCTCTTTTATTTTCACTAAATGTCTGGCATAAATAGGTGTTTAATAATTATCTTTTTGATAAATGAAGAAAGTAACGTTTTCAAATTATCCCTATACCTACTTCAATATTCAAAAATCTTCTTCTTTCAAAATCATCACCCCAAAAAGCTGTCTATACTCTTTGGTTTTGGAGCTTATTTTACACTGAGTTAGAATTCATTGAAAGGGAAGGCCCATGTGGTAAGATGGCTCTGTAGCACACACCCTCCAATTCAACAATGCAAGACGCTCAAGGAGGCAGTGGATAGAAATATTATCTTGCCTACAGATAGGATAAAATCTCTTACCTTTGTACAGTTTAATATACACAAATATATATGCAGACACAAAAGCTCATACACTTGAAAACTCTAGCACACCAAGCAAGGTAAAGATTTTTTCTAGTTGAAACAAGAAACACAAGGTTAAATTTCCAGATGCAAAACAACCCCTTTCCCCAACATCTTTCCCTAATGAGGCCTTTGAAGCTAATGCACCAAATTTAAGTTATGCACATGAGTATTAAAATTATTTTCTTTTTCACCAATGCTTTTTTAGTCTTCATTTAGCCTGTCTGCTGTTTTGAATTTAGAGTACATACATGTACACACACAGTACATACATATATGCATAAACACACACACACACACACACACACACACACACACACACACACAGAGTTCATTGGATCCCTGAGTCATTTTTAAGTTCTCCTATAAGCCCGCGAAGATGCCACCAAAGTCCATTAATAAAGGATAAAATATTTATGAAATAAGTCTTCAATCAAATATAACATCCTCTATATTTTGCCATTATATTTTTTTCATAGCTATGAAAACTAATTTTTAAACAAGTTGGAAGAAGTTTTCCACTTCCAAAAGGTGAGACTACGGTTCAAATTACAAGAACAAGAGCAAGAATAAATTCAGATGCCGATATGCTACAAATTACTCATCCATTTGATATAAGAGGATTTAAAAAGTAAGGAAAATATGTTCTTCAGAATATTTTTGGCCTGCATTTAGTGAGATTCACAGTGCCCCAAAGGGAAATGCTGCCAAATCTAAATGGTTTACTGTATCTTCTAAAGTTAAGCTTAATTCAAGTTACTTTTGTGCCCCTAGGGTAGCAGCCAATATTCTGATCCAAGGGCTGATGCAAGGAGGAAATTTTAGAGATAGAAAATGTACAACAAAGAGAGTAAATACACTCAGTCATGACAGTAAAACATCGTGAATATTATCTAGGCCATTTCAAATCTTGGCCCTCTTAAGTAACCACAAATATTTTCAAGCTTCAGCAGCAAATAAAGTAGGCTGTTCTATCTACCCACTTCATTTGTGAGTATGCGCTGTTACTAGGGCTTGAACTCAGGACCTGAGCACTGTCTCTCAGCTTTTGGGCTCAAGGCTAACTCTGAGCCACATTTCCACTTCTGGCTTTTTTGGAGATAAGCATCTCACAGCCAGCCTTGTTCCAGCTAGCTTCAAATCTTGATCCTCAGATCTCAGCCTATTGAGTAGCTACAATTACTGGTGTAAGCCACCAGCACCAATGTATTTTACATCTCCCTTCCCTATGTGGTGTTTCTTTTTTCCATTGCTGTCTTCGAGATTGTAATATTATAAAAAAGGAAACTAGCTTTTCAATATCTCTTGAATAATATCCCAGAGTAAGGAAAACCACAGGCCCTCCCCAGCCTGCCATGGGAAGAACAGCTTTCTTCCTCTAGTTCCTGTCAACTGTTTTTGTCATTCCCCTTCCCACACTCCACATCTTGCTGGAAAGAGAATGTGGAGACCTGAATCAATCTTTGGCCAGATGAAGAAGGCTTTTGTCAACCATGTAATTTTTGCTTCTTATTTAACGCTTTCCCTTGCTTTCCTGTTCTTTCATTTCCCTGTGCACCCACCCAACACAATTTATTTACAGAATGATTCACTGGCTTCCTTTGCAATGCTAGATGTTGAACTATAAAAAGGGGGAAAGAGAGAGAGAGAGAGAGAGAGAGAGAGAGAGAGAGAGAGAGAGAGAGAGAGAGAGAGAGAGAGGAAAAGAAAAGAAAAGAAGAGAAAGACAGGGTACTGAGTTCCACCTGAAAATCTTTCGAAACTTGAGATGTCATCTTCAATGTCCTGGCTCTTATATCTAAACTAGATTAGAAACACTAATTAGGGGTTATTTTAAAGACTACTAGACAACAATATCAGAAATTATCCCATGGGTACAACAGCATCCGCCATTAATTCTTTTCTCCTATCATTATTTGTATTCTCAAAAGGAGAAATGGTCACTATTTCTCTTACTTTCTATTTCAATCTGCCTCACTATGAAGTCTAAAAGAAAACATAACTTGAGACTCTACTCCCAAGCTCCTTGAGCTGATTCAAAACTTTGGAAGGGTAGCAGGCTATAAAATTAACCCTCAAAAATCAACTGCCTTCCTCTACGCCAACAGTGAGAGGAACAAGGCAATAATCAGGAAAGCAACTCCTTTCACAATAGCCTCAAAGAAAATAAAGCACCTACGAATTAGCTTAACTAAGAATGTAAAGGACCTTTTTGATGAAAACTTTAAAACCCTAAAAAAGGAAATTAAAGCAGAACTAAGGAAATGGAAAAACCTCCCATGCTCCTGGATTGGAAGAATCAACATTATGAAAATGACAACCTTGCCAAGGGCTATCTACAAATTCAATGCAATACCCATCAATATCCCAATGGCATTCTTTAAAGAAATAGAAGAGGCAATTCAAACTTTCATATGGAATAATAAAAGACCCCGTATAGCAAAAACACTTCTTAGCAGAAAGAACAGCGCTGGAGGAATTTCAATTCCAAACTTAAGACTCTATTACAGGGCTATAATTATCAAAACTGCTTGGTACTGGCACAAGAACAGGCCTGAAGACCAATGGAATAGAATTGAGGACCCAGATATTAAACCACAGACCTATGGCCACCTAATCTTTGACAAGGGAGCCAAAAAAATAGAATGGAAGAAAGACAGCCTCTTCAACAAGTTGTGCTGGCAGAACTTGTTGATCCACTTATCAACTGAGGGACATCTAGGTTGGTTTTCTGCACCTGCAGAAAACTAAAGTTGGATCCTTCTTTGTCACCCTGCACTAGAATTAACTCCAAATGGATCAAAGACCTGGAGGTAAAAGCTGACACACTGAAAACTTTACAAGAAGGAATAGGAGATACACTAGGCCTCCTTGGCACAGGTCGAAACTTTCTTAATAAGGACCAAGAATCACAACAAATCAGAGAAAGGCTGGATAAGTGGGACTGCATTAAACTGCGGAGCTTTTGTATGGCAAAGGACATAGCTAGTAAATTAATTAGGAAGCCTACAGAGTGGGAGAAGATCATCACCAACCATACAGCAGACAAAGGCCTCATATCTAAAATATATCAACAGCTCAAAAAATTGAATCACTCCAAAACTAATCTCCAAAGTAACAACCATCTCATTAAAAGATGGGCCAAAGACTTAAAGAGAGTCTTCTCTGAAGAAGAAACAAAAATGGCCTATAGACACATGAAGAAATGCTCAACATCTCTGGTCATGAAAGAAATGCAAATCAAAACAACGCTAAGATTCCACCTCACTGCAGTTAGAATGGCCAGGATCAGGAAAACTAATAACAACAGATGCTGGAGGGGATGTGGCCAGGAGGGATCACTACTACACTGTTGGTGGGAGTGCAAACTCGTTCAACCACTATGGAAAGCAGTGTGGCAATTCCTCAAAATACTAAACATAGAGCTCCCCTATGACCCAGCAATTACACTACTTGGCTTTTACCCAACCATCCAGAAACTAGGGCATACTAAATCCACTAGCACAACAATGTTTATTGCAGCATTATTCACCATAGCAAAGATATGGAACCAACCTAGATGTCCCTCAGTTGATGAATGGATCAACAAGATGTGGTATTTGTACACAATGGAATTCTATGCTGCTGTCAGAAAAAACGACATCGCCCCATTTGTTAGGAAATGGAAAGACTGAGAAAAAAATCATATTAAGTGAAGTAAGCCAGACTCAAAGGAACTTAGGCTCAATGGTTTCCCTCATTTGGCATAATCAGTAGAAACCTTGGGCTCTCCTAGCAGAGATTTGCAATAGAGCAAAACCTTGATACATAAGGCCATATAGTATGAAGCTAATTGAAAGGACCTCCAGGATATTGAAACAAAAGCCATATAATGAATGATTGTTGTCCTTAATATACTATGTTATCTCTCATCTCCTTTGTTATCCCTTGGGTATCTCATATTGTTACAGTATCTAACTTTGTTATCTGATATATTGAATTTATTTGTATTTGGTTATTTGAAATTTGATAGGGGGGGAACCAAGACGAGGGGTGGGGTGGGGGGAGGGTAATGGGTACCAAGACATATGAAAGGGTATCAATGTATGTGAATTAATGCACCTTCTATCTGGCAAATTCCATTAATTACAATAAAAATATTTTAAAAAATAAAATAAATGGAATAAAAAAGAAAACATAACTTGAACATTCAGAAACCAAAAGAATTGCTCTTTCACAAAAATTTCTATCAATGCTTTATTTGTCTACAGTAGTAAAATTTTTCAAAATAAGTTATATGTATATTTATATTACATTTTAAGATTTTCTGATTTTTGCATTTTGGCTTTATGGTGTGGGGCTCTGGGAGTTGGAATGTGCATTTTAACATGTACAGTATTTTAAGATAGGCCTTTTGAGTAGATAGATTAGAATATCACTGTTCGTCTTCTCTCTAATATGCTATTATTACATTGTTAGTATTGTTAGTATTTGCTGTTTCATAGACATCGTTAATCAAAAGTAATATCTTGAATGAATTTTATTTGAGGTGGTTTTCTCTGAATGTGTGTTCACCAGTTCTGTGGCTTGAACTCAGAGAGTGCTGGATGCTGTCCCTAAAGATTTTCGCTCAAAGCTAGCCTTCTGACACTTGAGCCACAGATCCAATCTTTTTGATGGTTAGCTTGAGATAAGAGTCCCAAGGACTTTGCTCTTTGGGCTGGCATGGAACCACAGCCCTCAGCCTCCTCAGTAGCGAGGATTACAAGCGTAAACCACCAATGCCTGACTAAATTTTCATAGTAATTTACTAATCATTTTAATTCAATTAAATACTCATTAAAATGCATACAGTTTCAAGTATTTTATCTATGTAAGTCAATAGCTAATAATCCTTTTATATCTTTCTATGCTCTGGACAACACAGGACCCACTTATTCCTTTAACTAGAACTCAAACTGCAGCCATAATCCTGAGTTGTACAGCTGCCCTGTACTGAACAAAATGGCCTACAAAAAGCTTAACACAAGATAAAGCTGTGGCTCACATTGTCAAGCATAAAAGACAGGAATTGAAGCAATTGTGCTCTAAATCACCCCAGTTGTACGGAATGAGGACCAGTCAGTCCCAAGAGGCATGGAACGAAAGAAAGAGATAGATCCACACTGGGTAGGGTGCAACTTACTTCTTAAAGTAAGAAAGTGGTAGAAACAGGGTCCTGAGTGACAATAAGGACAAGTTAATCCTCACAATTTGGGTCCAAAAGTGTCTTTTAGTCAAACTAATAGTTTCAAAAGCGACTTACTTCATCTCACCTGGACTGCATTTGGTTTTTCTTAAGCAAGTATCAAAGATCCAGTCACATTCCTGGCACAAAGATGGATTCTGAAGCTCTCCATGGTTTTATTGTGTTTTTGTTGTTTTTATTTTTCATTGGCTGGTTTAGCTTTTAGGGTAAGCTCTTGCTATATATTGCAGAGCTGGCCACAAACTCACAATCCTCCTGCCTCCGCTTCCCAAGTGCTTAGACAACAGGCATATACCACCACAACATTCAAGTTTTATCTATTTATTGTATGCTAGGAACTGTACAGGAGAAATCAGTTAGGGTTACTCTGACCAATGACTAATGAATCAAGATAGCTATACTCATGGGAAGGTGAATCTATACAAAGTGGTATTAAAATAGGTAATTTTTTTTGCCAGTCCTGGGGCTTCAGACTCAGAGCCTGGGCACTGTCCTTGGGCTTTCTCAAGGCTAGCACTCTACCACTTGAGCTATAACACCACTATCAGCTTTTTCTGTATATGTAGTACCGAGGAATTGAATCCAGAGCTTCGTGCATGCTAGGCAAGCACTCTACCACTAGACTATGCTCCCAGCCCCATAGCTGTATTTTGAAAGAAGGAAAATATATACTTCTCCTACCACAAAGTAGGATAATTTCCAAGAACCAGAAATTTAATTAAACGAAACCATACAAATACTACTTGAAATACCAGTGGATTGCTTTATGATATAAGACTAGAGAGAGAGAGAGAGAGAGAGAGAGAGAGAGAGAGAGAGAGAGAGAGAGAGAGAGAGAGAGAGAGAATAATAAAAGACTGATACATGATGTAGAAAATAAAACCAAATAATAACCTTTTGTTGCCAAGACACAGAAGCTCCAACCTGTACTTTTAGTAGAGACTGGAAGATTATAGCATAAGACCAGTACAGGCAAAACGTTCATGAAACCCTATCTCAAACAGTAAAAATGTAGACATGGTTCATATGCCAGCCATCCCAGCTATTCAAGAAATGTAAATAGGAGGATTACAATCCAGACTAAATCCATGGAGACCGTATCTTGAAAACAACCAGAGCAAACAAAGCTGGAGTTGTGGCTCAGGTGATTGAGTACATGCACATGCACTTAGCAAATGCAAAGTCTTGGGTTCAAACCCAGTGCTACCAAAAAATAAAAAAAAATCTTAGAATAAGTAACATAAAAGTAAACAAATAACAAACTTGGAAAGTCTGTATAACTTATATCATAAAGAGTAAATACTATATAAAGAAAATTGAAAAGAATGATGATACTCTATTGTCACAAAAATAAGAAGCTATTGATAAAGTAATAAAAGTAATCTACTCCAAGCCACTGTTGAACAAGTCTAATTTCCAATTTTCCAGTTCTTATTTACAAGATTATGAAAATTCCAAAATTTGACCACATTCTGTTGGCAAAACTGGGGATATTACTGTCATAGAAATAAAAACCTAACATTTCTTCTCAAGGAAAATTTACAAATAATTCACTAGATATTCTCAGGTGGCCCCAATTCTACTAATCTGTCCCTAAGGTACACTGACAAAACAAAAAAAAAGTAGTAAACACAGGACCATGTTTAGAAGCATCGGTGAACACTTAATATTACAAAGGGCTTGAAAACAGCCCAAATGCCCATCAAAGATACAGTGAATAAAGCAAGATAAAGCCATACCATACAGCTGCAAAAAAAGAAATTAGACAATACAAGCAGAGTGACCTTCAGATTACTCATTAAATTTAAAGACTCAATAGAAGGCTTAACATATATAATATTTAGATGGTCTTCTATGAGAAAGAAGGAAATACATAGAAAAGACAGGACTCAAAGTTAAGACTTCTTTGTATACTCTTCATTTTATGCATCAGTGTTTAGTCTAATAATGACATTTCAAATAATTATAATACTTAAATGTAACCAAAAATAAAATCCTCAAAAATTGAGAGCAAATTTGATTAAATGGATAAAACTGTATATGAGAGAAGTGACAAAAATCTCACAGAGGGGCCAGGAGTTTAGCCTAGTGTTAAAGTGCTTGCCTAGCATGCACAAAGACCCAGGTTCGATTCCTTGGTACCACATACATAGAAAAAAATCGGAAGTGGTGATGTGGCTCAAGTGGTAGAGTTCTAGCTTTGAGAAAGCCCAAGGACAGTGCTCAGGCCCTGAGCTCAAGCCCAGGACTGGTTAAAAAAATCTCACAGAGGAACTATTCCAAATGACTTTGAAACATTATAAGGCAATTATAGATTTCTATCAATGCATACTCTAAGGACAAAATAGAACAGCAAATAAATCTTACAATGATCAGATCATTGGCACTATGTTATTCTAGGACTACCATTTGTATACTGGGAGATGAGACAAATGATGAGTTACCTTGGTATCAAAAATTAAGAGTTTTAGGCTGGGATATAGCTCAGTGGCAAAGCGTTTGCCTAGCAAGTGCAACGTCCTGGGTTTGATCCCCAGTACCAAAACAGAAAAACAAAAAAAAAATATATATATATATATATATATATATATACAGTTTAAAAAACCCAAACCAAAAAATACCCTTTAAAAATAATTAAGAGTTTTGACAATGAAAAGAAATATGAAATTAAGATTCAACAGCCTGATTTTAAAAAGCTTATGGTTCAGCCCAGTCACAGTCACAGATACCTATAATTTGAGCTACATAAAAGGTGGAGGTAGGAGGATTATGATTCAAAGCTGGCCTTGGGAAAACCATAACACCCTATACACCCTATTTGACAAACAAAGACTAGACACACATGGTCCCAGTAGCAAAGTGCTGGCCTAGCAAGTACTAAGTTTTGAGTTCAAATCCCAGGATGGGCCAAAATATGATCCCCAAAATTTTATTGTTGTATATTTGTTATATATTTGAAACAAAAGAGCCAAATTAAGCTCATGATGTGTTTTGCTTTTTTTTTTTTTTTTTTTGCCAGTTCTGGGCTTGAGCTCAGGGTCTGAGCACTGTCCTTGGATTTTCTCAAGGCTAGAGCTCTACCACTTGAGCCTCAGCACCACTTGCGACTTTTTTCTATGTATGTGGTACCGAGGAATTGAACCAGGGTCTTTGTGTATACTAGGCAAAGCACTCTACCACTAGGCCAAACTCCCAGCCTGTATTTTGCTTTTAATAATACATTTTCCAATTTCTGCCCTCTACAAAGTTCTAGATTAATTCAAAGCCAACTAGAAGCCCTATGTTTCCTACCATTGTTTCTATGAAGCATCTGTGACTCAGTGTAACCATGACTCCTCAGGGAGACAACTGATACAAAGTCTAGGAAAAGCAAAGCAAAGAATGAGCTGGAAGCATTTGGCCTATCATTAAGCAAGATAGCTCTCAAAGACTGAGATTGCTCAAAAGATGCAAAAGTGGTGGGTATGGTGATATGAGCCTGTAATCTCAGAACCAGGAAGTCTGAGTTAGAAGCTCCAAAAGTTCAAGGCCAGCCTGAACTACATAGTAAGACCCTATCTTAAAACAACATAAAAGGAAGTTTGGGAATGTAGCTGAGTGGTGAAGTACTTGCCTTGTTGATGTAAGGGCCCTGGGTTTAATCCAAATATCAAAAAACTAGAGACACAGAAGACAATTTGAATAGATTTTCACTGGTCAAAGATGGACAAATTTGGGGCTGGGAGTTTGGCCTAGTGGTTAAAGTGCTTGCCTAGCATGCATGAAGACCCGGGTTCGATTCCTTGATATCACATACATAGAAAAAAAAAAGCCGGAAGTGGTGCTGAGGCTCAAGTGGTAGAGCTCTAGCTTTGAGAAAGTCCAAGGACAGTGCTCAGGCCCTGAGCTCAAGCCCAGGACTGGCAGAAAAAAAAAAAAGATGGACAAATTTGAGGATCAAAAAAGAATAATAGCTATGGCAAATTAAAATGTATCAAATATGTTTATTTCAAAATAATGTCTTAAATGTCCAGAGGGCTACTTAACTAATATTTTTTGAAAACTGATCCATAAAGGAATAGAGTACTTGCCTGTTGGAACTATACTGGTTGAGCAAATAGTTTAATGAAGTTAATACATGAAGATTTGGCGACAGAAATGCAAATATCTTCCTGAATCCTTTAAGTTAATAGATTTCACAACGATAAACAATCCCTTCCAACTTCTCAAAAGATATTTGTATGTTAGTGGGGATATAGATGAAATAAATTCAATCATTTGTTGACAACTACTGAAGAACGTATGTAATCCAAATCTCTATAATAGCCTCCATAGTTTGTATATACTTATGATTTTCCATAATAAAATAAAATGACTTTAAGATCATATGGAGGCCTACAGTGCCCAAAACAAGATGGCATGTTGGTGTGTGCAAGTAATCCTAACCCTGAGGAGGTTAAAGCAGGACGATTACAAATTTGAGATCAGCCTAGATGACAGGCTAATGTTTTAAAAGCAAGGCCTATGCTTCTTGATTAGTCATATTTCTCTCTTTCTGTTATACATGATTATTTCCATTGTTAAGTGTGCATTCACTTTTCCAGCAGAAAATACAGATCAAAGAAATTTAATTATTCAATAAAAAGCTGGGCTAATGAGAGGTTGACTCCAAAATGGCTGAAGGAGAATTCTGAAAAACAGTACTGAACAATGAAAATCAAGCCATTATGAAGAGAAATAGAACCAGCAGTGTCTGCATGGCCTCTTATGAGGAATCTAGAGGTTCTGACCAGTGTACTCTGTGTGTGTGTGTGTGTGTGTGTGTGTGTGTGTGTGTGTGTGTGTGTGTGTGTATGTGTGTGTGTGTGTGTATACTAGAGCTTGAAATCAGGGCCCTTAGCTGATGGTTCAAAACTGGTACTCTACCCCTTGACCCACAGCCCACTTCCAGTTTTCCAGTAGTTAAGAATCTTACGAAATCGGAAAGGGAAGGGGGGAAAAACAAAATGATTGGGAAGGGGTGCGGAAGGGAAATGGGAACAAAAACATGAGAAGGGGTATCAATGTGTGAGAAGTAATGTACCTACTACGTGGTGGATATAACTGTAACCCCTCTATACATTACAATAAAAAAATCAGTGTTTTATATATAAAAAAAGAATCTTACAAACCTTTCTCCCTGGGCTGGATTGAAAACATGATCCTCACATCCCAGCCTCCTGAATAGCTAGGATCCAGGAGGCAGCCTCAGCTCCAGGTTTCTGCCTGTACAGACTTCATATTAGCCTGGAGCCAGCCCTGGGGCCTAGAATACAGAGAACATCTGGGTCCTGAGTCCTGGAAGAACCTCCAGGGGGACTGCCAGCCCCACACCTCACCGTGAATGAACTGTCAGGCCAGGAAAGCCATGTTCAGTCTTTAGTCTACAGCACAAACAAAATTAGAACTCAAAGTGGATGTGGAAGAATAGAATATGAAGGCCAGAACTTTGGGGGGTAGAATCCTAAGTAATTGCCACACATAGAATTTAGCTTCCAGTGTGGCATCCCCAGACGCAGTCTCACGATGTAGAGAAGAGGGCTGGGCTACGTGGACTGATGCAGTGGCCCTGATGTATGTTGGATTGACAGACTACCAGGGCAGCACTCAAAACCACGGGAGAAAACCAATATCCTCTATTTTATTTTATTTTTTGCCAGTCCTGGGGCTTGAACTCAGGGCCTGAGCACTGTCCTTGGACTTTCTCAGACTCTACCATTTGAGCTTCAACACCACTTCTGGATTTTTCTAGGTGGTACCAAGGAATAGAACCCAGGTCTTTGTGCATGCTAGGCAAGCACTCTACCACTAGGCCAAACTTCCGGCCCCCAATATCCTTAAACTCGAACTCAGTGCTGACCCACCAATCCCTCCACAAGTCCCCATCATCACCAGTGTATGATGGCTCAAGTTGAGATGTGTTTGGCTTTGCAGTGTCGTAAATACAATATGCATTTAGTAGAAACCATAGTTCACATTTTGACTTTTGTGCTATCTCAGTGTTGGTTACACTGTGATTGTGAATGTTTTTTGCTTTTCTTTCCCTCCTTTCCATTGTGTAGAATCATCATTATTTCTTCATCAGTTTGTCTACTACTAGAAGGTTGAACAGCTCCCCTCTGTATTTTGTAGTCCTGCAGACTGCTTGGTAAGTAAGTGGTCGGCAATTAAGTCACTTTAGTATCCTGGGTGGAGTGAAGAAAGCCATAGGGTAAAGAAGGAAGAGGCAAGCAGCATTTGGATTTAATATTTGATTGGCAACTCCAATTCAATAACTCCAGCAATGGTAAATATACTTAAATTCACTGTACGGCAAACTGAGTTTTAACCCAAAGCAAGTAAATAGAAAAGAAAATGAGTTAATGAGACAAACAGAGCAACAGGAAATACTGGAGAGTAGCTTCGCTAGGAAACTGTGGCCATCTCCTTTGCATCTTTATCTCCACCATACAGGCACCTCTCCAACTCAGTCCTGAGCTGGGGACACAGCTGACTCACCTCTCATTCCATCAGCACTAAAAATGGAAGGGGACAAAAGCAGGAAGGGAAACACAAAGGAGGACGGCTATGTTAGATGTGATGTAATTATAAGTTAGTTATTATTTTTTCATTTCCTTCAGCATTTCAATAACAGCATCCGTTGATTTGGCCATAGATATTTTCACAATAATGTTTAGCTGAAAATGGGAAAGCTGCTGAAAAATTAGCACCAAGGTAAGTGAAGTAAGCGAGACACAAAGAAACATGGGCTCCATGGTTTCCCTCGTTTGTAATAATTAGTATACATCTAGGATTTTTCTCAGAGGATCACAGCAGCTCAATGACTATGTGTATATGCCCATATAGGATGAAGAGCAATGATCTCCAGTATATGAAAAAAAAAGAGGTTTTTCTTTGTGGTTATTGTTTTTAATGTATTATATGAAGTTATTTCTTTTCTTTCTTTTTTTCCCCCTTATGGTTTTCACCTGTTGTTACTATATTTGACTTTGGAACCTGGTGTATGTTTAAATACGTTTATTTATTTATTCAAATTAGGGAAGGGAAGGGGAAAAATAAGAAGATGAGACAAAGGACAAAAGGCGAGCCAATGTAACTGTGATATTCACAAGACAATATGTTAGAAATGAACTATACAACTTGGGAGGGGGTGGGAGAGAGAAAGTGGGAGAAAAACACAGGAAGGAATAATAATGTTCTGGAAGTAATATTCTTACTACCTAACGAATGTAACTGTAACCCCTCTGTACATCATCCTGACAATAATTTTTATTATTTTGGGGGAGCAGGTCATGGGGCTTGAACTCTGGGCCTGGGTGTTGCCCCTGAGCTCTTCAGCTCAAGGCTACTTCCCTACCCCTTGAGCCACAGCCCCACATTCCCTTTTCTAGTGATTCATTGGAGGTAAGAGTCTCTTTAGTGCCCAGGCAGGCTTTGAACTGCCATCCTCAGATCTCAGCCTCCTGAATAGCTAGGATTACAGGCATGAGCCACCACACCAGCTTAATTTTTTTTAATTAAAAAAATAGCACTAAGGCTTAAGTAATTGACAAATGATTTTAGGGACTGTTCCTCCCAGAACCTCACATTTTAAATTGGAATAATAAACCTCTCCTAAAAGATTTCAGGAGATGATAAGAATGTAAGGAAACAACTTTGGAGTAAGCCCTCCCCCCCACCCCCCATTATTTCTTGGGAAGTTCTTTCTCTCAAGTTTTTTAGAAAAACAAAATCCATTTTCCCCCAACATTTCTGGCAAAGAATGGTAAGTGTATTCCCATCAGTGCTTACAGCAAATTATTCATTGAAAATAATATCAAAGTGGAAATTTTTCTTCTAAAGAATTATTTTATAATGTTTTGACTTTATTATTACTTTGATCCCCTTTGTAGAGAAAGCACATGAGCTGTGAGGTCATAACTAGATACAATGGGTAAAGCATCCAAATAGGAATAATTTGTGCTATTGTCCAAAACTACAATAATCTCCCTCTAGGAGATCCTCAGACTAAAAGGGAACTAAAGAATTCTGTGACTTTTTCATTTCCTTACAGTAGTTCTTTTTCACCTACTATAATTAATTATGCAACAAAACAAATTTAAAACTTAAAACATATGCTCAGAATTCCTTAACTTATTCTTTTGTTTGACATTGACTTATTGACTGTAAGTAAAGAGTTTAACATTCTAAAACTAGGCTTTACAAAGGAGGATTCTTAGGGTTATCTTTCTGTTAAATGTGCTTCATTAGATCTCAAAGTCACTAATTCAAACACTTGGGCAAAAATACAGATAGATCCAAGCACAACTTTGGAGAGAGATTCCGAAAGTTTTCAGATATAAAAAATGTTGGGTATTTTTCCCACCTGACTTCTTACTACACATTTCATCTCTAGGCAAGCAATTCGAAAAATATTGACAAAAATTTCCTCTAATCTCCAAAAGGGCCTAGAATTCTGAACTTTGAAACCAACTTTGGATGAGGTCACTGCTCCTTAGAGTTCTAAATCCAATCCTCCAGATACAGAGGCCTAACCCTGAGTAATTTACCAAAACTAAAAATGTTTTGTTTCTTTGTTTTGTTTTAAAGATATAGGGAAATTTTCAAATTCTATTTTAATGCACCTTTTTTTAATATTAAAAATGTTTAGCCAGATATAGTAGCTCAAGCCTGTAATCCTAGCTACTCAAGAGGTTGAAATGGAAGGATTTTGATTTAAAACCAGTCTGGGAAGGAAAGTCTGTGAGACTCTTATCTCTGATAAACTACCAAAAAGAAGCTAGAAGTGGAGCTGAAGCTCATGTGGTAGAGTCTTGAGCAAAAAACATCAGGGACAGCATCCAGGACCTGAGCTCTCTCTGGGGAGAAAAAACAAAAATCCTTCAAATAAAATTGAGTCTTAGAGAAAATGTATTGTGTTTCTAATCCTATGAGCTTTTCATTAAACACAGACCATTTGGGGAATGTGAACTTTAGGTATTAATATTCCAGGCAGATCAGATTAAAATGGAAACAGTTGTTGCTAAGAGATGCATCTTTGGGGTTGATTTTTACCAGCTATTAAGAGCCCGGGTTGATAGAGCAGTTAGAGGAACTGGCCAGTTTCTATCAAGGAAAGGAATGAATGAAACACAAACACAGTACATTTATGCAGAAATACCAGGAAGGTAGTCTGACTCCCTCCCTCTGGGTGGTCTAAATGACAGGTCAAAGGAGAAGGCTGTGCCACTAGGAAGTAGAAAGCCTGGAGTTGGAATTGTTAAGAAGAAGGAATGGAGAACCCAGAGATAAACTTTTCCCACATCTTATGTTTATCTAGTGTGCCCCCATTCACCCACCCATATCACCAGGAATGAAAACATAAACATTTGCTTCACCCATAATCATTGTGCTGGACTGGAAAGTAGACG